>NC_041383.1:673275445-673284537 GCF_002162155.2 Triticum dicoccoides | reverse complement strand
GTGGAGGGGTGGCCATGGAGGGGTGGTTGAACAGGACCCCGTGGTGTGGAGGGCTGGATGAACAGTAGACGGTGGAGGGGTTCCCATGGAGGGGTGGTTGAACAGTAGCCGGTGGAGTAGCGCATGGTGTAGGCTGAATGAACAAGATCCCGTGGAGGCTGGAGGAGGTCCATGGTAGCCCGTGGAGGCTGGAGGAGGTCGACGGTGGAGATGAACAGTATCCCGTGGAGTCCCGTTTTGCGGTACGCCACACCCCTCCCCCCCAGTTTTGACCGTAGCGCTCCAACAGAAGTCTGTTTTGTCCGTTTTGCGATACGCCACACCCCTCCCGATCAACAGGACCCCCGTTTCGACCGTAGGAGGTCCGTTTCCTCCGTTTTGTGGTACGCCACACCCCTCCCGATTAACAGGACCCCCGTTTCGACCGTAGGAGGTCCGTTTCCTCCGTTCTACGGTACGCCAGGCCCCTCCCGATCAACAGGACCCCATTTCGATCGTAGGAGGTCCGTTTCGTTAGTTATGCGATACGCCAGGCCTCGTTTCCCTCGCCTGTTCCATCCAAGCCGGTTGGCTCTCATGCGTTCCGTTGCCTCCCGATGAACACGACGCATTCCGTTGCCTCCCCATGAACACGACGCATTCCGTTGCCTCCCCATGAACACGACGCATTCCGTTGCCTCCCCATGAACATGAGCCCTTGCTGTACGTATGCGCGACTAGGCATTTGAGACCCCGCCCGTATGTACACATGCGTGGCTGTATTTTCTTTCTTGCACCCTAGCCGATGTACATACGTGTACATGCTACATGCGTGCCTCTACTACAACACGTACGCGCCTCTACTACGACACATGCGCGCCTCTATACCGACCAGTATATATGTACGTACAAGTTCGCGACCAGAATGACAATGCTACGTACGCTTCGACCAGGTGGGTCCCGACTGTCAGGCAGTTCCTTGCGTGCGAAAATGTAGCTGGTGGGTCCCAGCAGTCAGAGGGGTGAATCATTTTTTTTTCTTTCTCGGACGCACTTCTTTTGCGTGCGAAGATGTAGCTGGTGGGTCCCAGCAGTCAGGGGGGCGAATCGTTTTTTTTTGCCCGGACGCACTTCCTTGCGTGCGAAGATGTAGCTGGTGAGTCCCAGCAGTCAGAGGGCGAATTGGTTTATTTTGCCCGGACGCACTTCCTTGCGTGCGAAGGTATAGCTGGTGGGTCCCAGCAGTCAGGGGCGAAACGTTTTTTTTGCGAAATATGGTGGCCCGTCCGGTGGGTCCCCGCTGTCAGGTGGAGGAATAATTATTTTGCGCGTAATAAGGAGGCACTTCCTTGCTGCGACTGTGGACCCAGCTGTCAGCCTCTCCACGTACAGTCCACGTCCGATGGAAGCTGTTCCTTGACCACGTTGATCACGCCGCGCCGAGAGCACCAGGGCGGTGGACGACGGCGAGGCCTAGGAAGGGGACAACGGGGAGCCGGGGAAGACGCGGCAGTGGAAGCCCGCATCGAGAGGAGTACGAGGGTTCACTGGTTCGGCTGCGGTGTGAGGCTGCCGTCGCCGCAGGGCCTGGCCAGCGATGGGAATAGTAGGGGGCGGTGAGGCCTCCGGGGCAGCACATCCAGCCACGAGAGGCAGGAGCATGCGGCACAACCAGCGCTGCTTTGGGCGGCTGGAGCAAGAAGACCAGAGGTTGAAGAAGCACTACGGCCGTTGGATGGACATCATACGGTCACTCGAGCTAGAGTCGTTTATATTGACTAAGTTGACAAAGCCCTCCGTCCCCGTCAACTTAGTAGGCCCACAAGTCAGCCTCCCACCAAGGTGGGTCCCAGCTAGCTGGGGAGGGGGGTATTCATTTTTTTTGTGCGTAATAAGGAGGCACTTTTGGTGGGTCCGAGCTGATAGCAGGGGGAACGTTTTTTCGCGAAATACGGTGGCCCGTCGGGTAGGTCCCAGCAGTCAGTGGCAAACGTTTTTTTTGCGAAATACTGGTGGCCCGTCCGGTGGGTCCCTGCTGTCAGGTGGAGGAATAATTATTTTCCGCGTAATAAGGAGGCACTTCCTTGCGGCTGCCGTGGACCCAGCCGTCAGCCTCTCCACGTACAGTATTCTTCCGATGGAATTCGGTCATTGACCACATTGACGACGCCGCGCCGAGAGCACCACGGCGGTGGACGACGGCGAGGCCTAGGAAGGGGACGACGTGGAGCCGGGGAAGACGCGGCAGTGGATGCCCACGTGGAGAGGAGTATGAGGGTTCACTGGTTCGGCTGCGCTGCCGTCACTGCAGAATAACAGAGGGTGTGGGTGAGTGGAGTGGAGGGATGGCCTGGCCAGCGGTGGGAGTAGTATGGGGAAGGTGAGGCCTTCGCGGGAGCATAGCCGGCCACGGGAGGCAGGAGCAGGTGGCACGACCAGCGCTGCTTTGGGCGGCTGGAGCAAGAATACCAGAGGTTGAAGAAGCACTACGGCCGTTGGATGGACATCGTGCGGTCAGTCGAGCTAGATCGTGCATATTGACTAAGTTGACAAAGCCCTTCGTCCCCATCAACTTAGTAGGCCCACTATACTGGGTCCCAGCTAGCAGGGGGAGTATTCTTTTTTGGGGGCATAATAAGGAGGCACTTCCTTGCGTGCGAAGATATAGCTGGTGGGTCCGAGCTGTCAGCGGCGGTAACGTTTTTTCGCCAAATACAGAGGCCCTTTCGGTGGGTCCCAGATGTCAGGTGGACACTACTAGGGAAAAGCCTATACACAAAATCTTAGCAGCAGCGCGGGTCAAAAAAGGGCGTTAGTGCTAGATAGCAGTAGCGATTGAGAAAAAACCGTGCTGCAGATACAACCTTAACAGTAGCGCGTGTGGTGGCAAAAGCGCTACTACTAATATTCCCATCGCTAGAATGATAGGCTACGCATAGCAGTAGCGGGCTTGGATGAAGCACGCTACCACTAGGGAATAAGTAGCAGCGCGTTTCCTACGAAGAGCGCTACTACTAATGGAAATAAAATAGGATGAAAAACAAATAGAAAAGTAAATGTAAATGAAATAAATAGAAAAAGGAGAAAGGAAAAAATAAAATGTAAAGCAAAATAAATGAAAAAGCGAAAAAATGGAGGAAAGCATAGCAGTAGCGTGTGTTCGTAAGAGGCGCTATAGCTAACATAGCTGCAGCGCGTGTCCTGGATCCCCGCTATAGAAACAGAAAAGGAAAGTAAAAACTGGAAGAAAATTACATAGCTATAGCAGCATCGCGTTTTGTAAAAACCGCTATAGCTATCTTAGCTATAGCGTGTTTTGCTAAACGCGCTACCGCTAAGTTTGACTTAACCAAAAATATCATTTCCCCCCGGCCACCACTTCTCCCCCAAATCCCTCGACCCACCCCTCCGCCGTCTCCCCGATTTGCCGTCGCCCCACTTCGCCGCCGTCTCCTACCGACGTAGACGCCACCACAGCCATGCGCCGTCAACGCCACAGGAGCCGCCCCCAACGCCACGGAGTCGCCCCCAACGCCACGGCCGGAGCCGCCCCCAACGCCATCGGAGCCGCTGTCGACGCCACCGGATCCTCCCTCGCCACAACTGCCTCCCTCGCCGTCACCGGAGACGCCCCTCCCTCCCTCGCCACCACTGCCTCCCTCGCCACCACCAGAGCCATCCTCTGTAAGCCCCCACCCCTCCTCTCTCTCATGCATAGGTTAGCTAGTTTAATTAGGTTAATTATCTAGGTTAGGGCAAAAATTTAGTTAGGGCTTTGATAGAGAAGTAGTTAGGTTAACTAGTTTAATTACGTTAATTATCTAGGTTAGTGCAAAAATTTAGTTAGGGCTTTGACAGAGAACTAGTCAGGTTAACTAGTTTAATTAGGTTAATTATCTAGGTTAATTAGTGCAAAATTTTATTTAGGGCTTTGACAGAGAACTAGCTGCGTTAACTAGTTTAATTAGGTTAATTATCTAGGTAAACTAGATTAACTAACTAGGTTAAATAGGTAGGTTAATTAGGTTCGTTGGATTAACAAGCTAGGTTTTCGCAAAGATTAGTGAGCTCATTTTGCAAAGATTTTTGATTTTTGAAAAGACCACTATTTTTCAAGGAAAATAATTTAGGCAAATTTTATTTTGAAGATGATCCCTTCCTAGACTTTTATTGTTGATTGATTATATCTTTTCATTGAAGTGGTCATGTTATATCTTTTCATTGAAGTTGTTCGATTGTGCCCAAGTGGCTTTGTTGTTTCCATGGAATGATGCTGAGTGGCCTATGTTTTGCCGGAATGTTGATTCATTTCTGTTCCGGCAAATTTCAGGTTCTCAATTTGTCCACTTTTTAGCAAAGGTCATGCCGAAATTTTCCGTGAATTTCGGCATGACTTGTGCTACAAACTAGGGCATATCGAGTGCCCGGGATTTGCCGCACCTGGAAGGAGTCAACATTCCTGCAGAACAATATGCCTTTTTATGTCATTATTCATTTTATTAGGTCTAGAATTAATTGCCTAGATTTAATAATAGGAAACATGGCTAGCAACGATGAAGGACAGGGTTCTGGTGATTGCGATGATGTCTACCGGGCGACAGGCAGTAGTTAGTTTAGGTTCACGCTAATGCGAGAGAGGGATACGAACTCATGTACTCAAAGTGATAGCTCTTATCGCGTATACCATTGTTTAGACGGATGACGATGTATTTGCAAGTAATCGAGATTTGTATCACTATTTTTGAGATGATAATGAGAGACCACTTTGTGTTGGATGATGATTATGATGATGACATGATTTGATGAGACTAGTTGTATGTATATGCTATGATTACATTTGTATGTGTATGATATGCTAAAGATTATTGTATAAAGCCTATTCAAATACAAAACAAATATTCAAATACAAAACAAATATTCAAATACAAAACAAATATGCCGAAAAAAACTAATAAAACTAGTAGTAGCGAGGGGGAAAAAGTTCGCAGTAGCGTCGTGTTACCAGTATCGCTTCTCTGGCAAAAGCACTGCAGATAATATCAGTAGCGCTCTTCACTGAAGCACGCTGCAGCTATCCATGTATAGCAGTAACATGGGATGACAGGCGCTACTGCTACACGTTAGCTGTAGCGCCTTATCAGTAGTGCATCGTCCCGTGCTACTGATAGGCCTAAAATCCGCGCTGCTGCTAGGCTTTTCCCTAGTAGTGGGAGGAATCATTATTTTGCCTGTAATAAGGAGGCATTTCCTTGTGTGCGGCCGTGGACCCAGCTATCAGCCTCTCCACGTACAGTCCACTTCCGATGGATGTCGTTCATTGACCATGTTGACCAGGCCGTGCCGAGAGCACCAGGGCAGTGGATGATTGCGAGGCCTAGGAAGGGAACGACACGGAGCCAGGGAATACTCGGCAGTTATTCACTACAAGAAATATGTCAACTTGTGACCACCACTATTGGTCACTGAAAGGTCACAAATTTCCATTTCGACCTTTTTGTGACCAAAAACAGAAGGTCAAAAGCTGGCCGTCATAAACTGACTATAGCGACCTTTCTTCTGGAATGGTCGAAGACGTTTACGACCAAAATATTCCTACTGTGGCGTTTTGGTCACTAGCAACCTCCCCAAGCCACGTAGGCATCCAGCGTGGCAAGCTGATGTGGCACAAGATTCAGCCCGGTCCAATTCGGTTTTCTACATGGGCCTAGCCCAACAATTCGTCCTTTTTACTGTATTTTTTTCTTGTTAATTTTTGCTAGCTACATGGGCTTGGGCCATTAATTCGGCCTTTTTTTCTAAGATGCAGCCTTTTACAGTCTATTGATATTTTATTTTCGTCCTTTTTTTTGCCACTGGTCCCACCAATCAAATTGGTCCCACTTGTCATGCTTATCACAAAATTGATCCCACACATCAAAAATTTCAAAATCTGTCAAACAACTATTATAACTTGGACCCCCTTGTCAGGTTCCATTTGACAGGTATTCAATACAATCATTATTTCAAACAATCCAAATAGCAAATGAAATTCGTCCAAAACAACACGGCATTAATCTATTACAAACATTACAGTACACTACAGCCCAGATAAGCCTACTACTGCCTACATTTACAACACATAATATGCTAGTCTTTGTTGATATGCTTCACAGCTTCGAACTTGGATTTGCACTTCACCTGTGCAAAAAACAAGAATGAACATATAAGAATAAGAATCTGTACAGAACATCAAACAGTAGCCAATGAGGGATCCAATAACTTATAAGCAAGAATTGACAGCAAACATGTATTGATACCTAGTGTTGACTGTATCTGCATCTAAACTGAATGTTGATCCAAAGTGTTGACTAAATCTGCACCTAAAATGAATACTCTTAACTGAACATAGACAAGTGATATGCTAATCAGGTGTCAGAATGATATCTGATTCAACAAGGTTAACCAAAAATTTCCCACATAGTTTTGGGGAAATTCTATTTATCTACAGTGATTGGTAGCTATTGATGGCAATGTGACAGTACAGACAGACTTGTGGCTGCTCATTTGTATTCAGGTAACTATGGCAGTGACGCAAATAGACTTGTGGCTGCTCATTCACTAGCTATGGCAATGATGCAAACAGACTTGTGGCTACTCATTCACATTCACAGCAACACTTCATCATTCATCTACAAGCAACTATTGACCATCATATCAGACGGGATAGGAAGGGTCACCTGACATATTGAACTCGATGCTGCAGGAGGCCGATGATGTGGTGGTACAGAGCAGGCCCTTTGTGGCTGGCTAGATGCGCCCCTCCTCCTCCTGCTCCTCGAGCAGGACAAGGACGGCGGTCGCTAGGCTCGTTGAGATCGGGATTCTAGGGGAGGCGAGCACGCTGTGAGGTACTCCATGGCATCGGGCGCATCATGTGCGACAGGATGCCGATCGCCAGGTTGACCGCGATCACGAACAGCAGCATCACCAGCACCGCCGCCTGCACGCATTCCAGCCATGTTGACAGTGTCAGAAACTCCACTGATTTTCAAAACGAAGTACTGCTGGTGCTCCTGCCGCTGTAGAATTGGTTGGAGATGCACCCACCTTGTTGGTGTAGATGGTCCAGTTGGTGAAGAGCTCTGACAGCATGGCTCCGAGCTGCCCAAAGAGCGCACGGAGGCGCCCACAGAGATGTTGTCTCTGATGAACAGGGTACGTTGAGATTGCAAAGCAGTCCTCCCCTCTTGTCACAGACACTGCAAGACATCACATCTTTCAAAAAAATTTAACCAGTCTCAAGTTAACTTGTTCAGTAAAAGTTACCCTACACCTACAAAACACAACCATGCATGTACAGGCACTATACGTACACAACAAGACATATCAACATAGACCATAAATATTAGGGGTTATGCATGATGGATGTTGAGCACTTCTATTGCTTATTCAGAGTAAAAAAGGGTACCCCAGAAAATTTAAACATATTCTGCTACACGGAACCATGAGCTACCCATTTAGCAAGAACGGTACAGGAACAAACCATGAGCTATCTATCCAGCATATTATGCGCACGCGTGAGAATACTCGGGTATACTTAACTTGGATTTAGTACCCAGGTACAGTTTAAAAGCATATCAGATTAGGTATACAATCATGCACCTGGGTTTAACTTATCAGGTTTCTTCACTTTCAATTTACACAGCAGAGCAGCTAAATTTACACAGCAGATTTTGAAAGCAACTATAGTTATTCAAAAAACATGGTTGCTACAACTTTAAGCCAAGCAATACACATTCATGTCAAATATACATGTGTAAGATACTAGAAGCATTTAATTGCATATCTAAGTGTACTGCTATAATTTTATGCCAAGCAGTGCACTAGTACATCAATTACACTAAGCCACAACCCACTGTTTAAAATAGTATTTTATCATCATTCTTCAATAGCTTGAATTTCAGAACAACCACTGTTTGTATCTTAATGAAAAACACCCCAAGCAAATAACAATAGATGGGCATTAAGACAAAAAATTGGCAATCACAGCATCATGTTTCAGTAGCAATGCAGCTACGGACAACAATATGCATCAGATGGCAACAATAACATCAACAAGTAGAAATAGCAGCATGTCAATCACTGTATAATCAATCAGTAAGCACAAATAGCAGCAGCAAGCATTCTCTCAATCACAAACTACACTAATCAGCACCCCTCTCTCTCAATCTAAATAGCAGCAGCGAGCACGGCAGGAGACCGAGTTGGTTATCCAACGGGAAGTCAGACCAATATGACATAAAAAGGAATCATCCACAACACTCATATAGCACTACTGAAATGTATAGTATTTAAAAGGTTGGTGTCGACTGCGAGGTAGGAGCCCTCGCGCGTCCAGTGCACGGCGCAGACGCTGTCCCTCGGCCCCAGATCGCACAGCTTGGTAACCTGGACAACGGTGCCATTAGCAATCTGACCTGAGCGTGATCCATGGATGCAACAAGAAGATGCAAGAAAGAAAGAAAGAAATGCACCTTGTAGCTGGATGTGGACCAGAGGTAGACGCAGGTGCCGAGGCCGACGGCGAGCATGTTCTGCGAGGACCAGTCGACGAGGTTCAGGTAGAAGTCGTCCTGCAGGGACGGCGCGTCCAGCACCTGCACGCCGGCGACGACCGCACACCAGTTAGTAGTACATCGGAAATAGGAGAATTCGGTGCGCGCGAGGTGTTTGCAGGAATGGGCGGGCGGGCGGATCGAACCTTGTGGGGCGTCTTGGGGACCTTGCGGGGCGCCTTCTTGGGGGTGGGGGAGCCGGCGCCACCGGCGCAGTCCAGCTTCTCGGCGAAGGGGGAGAAGGGTGCGGAGGAGCGGTCCGTCTTGAAGCGGAAGAGGTTGATGGAGTGTGCCCGGCGACGACCTGGCGGGTGGAGTCGTCGTGCCCGGCGACGACCGCCTCCATCCGAATCCGCCTGCGTGGGGAGCTAGCGGACGAGTGGTGCGGCGATGGGAGGGGAAGCCGAGACCCCTCGCTTCCCCCACCGCAGCCTCCATCGGGTGGGAGACGGAGGGAGACGAAGGCGGGGCGGCGGGGTGCCTTGATCTGGATCGAGGAGAGGGAGGCCGCGCGCTTGA
>NC_041383.1:673256237-673275101 GCF_002162155.2 Triticum dicoccoides | reverse complement strand
GATCTTGGAGCGCGCTGGATCTTGCCGGAGGGGAGGGGAGGGAGGAGAGCGAGGGGAGGGGTGGGTGGCGGCGAGGGGAGGGGAGGTGGGAGGGATCGGGGAGCGCTAGGGTTTGCAGGGGAGGAGTGCAGGCTGTGGCCTGTGGGTTTTTGGGCTAGGTGGCGTGAGAAACGTGGCGAGGGAGCGCTGCCGTTGGATCCGGGTGGATCGGATGGTGCTCGATCCATAATCCGCGTGACATGCCTCTGAACCAATCAAAATAGAGTACATGTGCGCGACGTCCATGACCATTTAAGTAGGTCATAACCGGCTGAAAATAAAGTGCACATGTCTTTGGCTAAGAGAACTGACTCTTTTTGCGCCGTCTTTCGGCGGTTCCCCTCCGTCGGTGACTTCTTGGTCGTCAGCGGTGAGGAGGGTCGTCGGATCCCGCGCGTGTGGATCATTTTAGCTTTAGGTTTTAGGGTCCTAGTAGCTTAGGTTTTAGGGTCCGAGTAGCTTAGGTTTTTGGATCATTCGATGTCTCGACTTCAGGGGCGGAGGCGGCAATACTGAATAAAGAAGCTCTGGATTTTTATCCGGCAAAGCCGCCAGCAAGGACCTCGGCACGTAGAAGAGCAGGGCATCGAGGTGGTGGTCGCGAGTGCGGAGTTCGTCGTCGTCACCTTCACGGTGACCGAAGACACGTAGTCATACCCGCCGTTTTGACAACATTTTGAAAGAAATTCAAAAAACAATGTTCTCATATTGTGCACAAGGGTGCATAGTAGAATGGAAAACAATGTTGCCTAAGGAAGTTTTCATTTCTTTTGGACGAAAAAATCTTTTTCCATTTTTCGAGTGCCCGAAAGGAGGTTTTTTTGTGAAGGACCTCCCAAATAATTGTTGCAAAATTGTACCAAATCATTTTTCTAAAATACTAGGCCATATTTAATGCACAATTGACCAAACGGTTGGGTGTAAAAAGTTTTAATCCACCTCTTGTGAAAAAGACAAATTTGCGCTGATTCAGCTGGAAGCGGGTCAAATTTGAACTGCAGCTGCCTCATAGTTTGCTATTTATTTTTTCCAAAAATCATTTATAGGTACATAAGGACATATTTAATCAGAGAAACACCAAAAAAATTCCAAGATTCAACCACTAGCTAGGAACGGTCATTCCCACCGTTTTGACCGCATTTCGAAACGGGCATAAAAAATCAAAAAAAAATCAAAAAATTGGGAAACCTTCGCATTGTGTCATCATATGTGGCCAAGTTCCCAGGAAAAATAACAAACTTGTAATATGGTAATTATTTTAAAAAAGTGTTCTTAGAAACGAGCTATCATGTGTGGAGATCAATGGCTTTCAAGCCAAATGACCAATCTTATGGCCACATTCATGGCATAGTTTGTACAAATGATATCATATTGTGCACAAGGGTGCATATTGGAATGGCAAACAATGTTGCCTAAGGAAGTTTTCATTTTCTTTGGACGAAAAAACCATTTTCCATTTTTCGAGTGCCTGAAATGAGGTTTTATTGTGAAGGACCTACCAAATAATTGTTGCAAAATTGGACCAAATAAATTTTATAAAATACTAGGCCATATTGAATGCACAATTGACCAAATGGTTGGGTGTCAAAAGTTTTGATCCACCTCTGGTGAAAAAGACAATTTTCTGACGATTCAGTTGGAAGCGGGTCAAATTTGAACTGCAGCTGCCTCATAGTTTGCTATTTATTTTTTTCAAAAATCATTTCTAGGTACATAAGTATCTATTTAATCAGAGAAACACCAAAAAAATTCCAAGATTCAACCACTAGCTAGGAACGGTCATTCCCGCCGTTTTGACCGCATTTTGAAACGGGCATAAAAAATTCAAAAAAAATCAAAAAATTGGAAAACCTTTGCATTGTGTCATTATATGTGAATAAGTTTCCAGGAAAAATAATAAAATTGTAATACGGTAATTATTTTATAAAGTGTTCTCAGAAATGAGCTATCAAGTGTGAAGATTCATGGCTTTCAAGCCAAATGATCAATCTTATGGCCACATTCATGGCATAGTTTGTTCAAATGATCTCATATTGTGCACAAGGGTGCATATTGGAATGGCAAACAATGTTGCCTAAGGAAGTTTTCATTTTCGTTGGACGAAAAAACCATTTTCCATTTTTCGAGTGCCTGAAATGAGGTTTTTTTGTGAAGGAACTACCAAATAATTGTTGCAAAATTGGACCAAATCATTTTTATAAAATACTAGGCCATATTTAATGCACAATTGACAAAATGGTTGGGTGTCAAAAATTTTGATCCACCTCTGGTGAAAAAGACAAATTCCCGCCGATTCAGTTGGAAGCGGTTCAAATTTGAACTGCAGCTGCCTCATAGTTTGCTATTTATTTTTTCCAAAAATCATTTCTAGGTACGTAAGTATCTATTTAATCAGAGAAACACCAAAAAAATTCCAAGCTGCAACCACTAGCTAGGAACGGTCATTCCCGCCGTTTTGACCGCATTTTGAAACGGGCATAAAAAATTAAAAAAAATCAAAAAATTGGAAAACCTTCGCATTGTGTCTTTATATGTGAACAAGGTTCCAGGAAAAATAATAAAATTGTAATACGGTAATTATTTTAAAAAAGTGTTCTCAGAAATGAGCTATCAAGTGTGAAGATTCACGGCTTTCAAGCCAAATGATCAATCTTATGGCCACATTCATGGCATAGTTTGTTCAAATGATCTCATATTGTGCACAAGGGTGCATATTGGAATGGCAAACAATGTTGCCTAAGGAAGTTTTCATTTTCGTTGGATGAAAAAACCATTTTCCATTTTTCGAGTGCCCGAAAGGAGGTTTTTTTGTGAAGGAACTACCAAATAATTATTGCAAAATTGGACCAAATCATTTTTATAAAATACTAGGCCATATTTAATGCACAATTTACAAAATGGTCTGGTATAAAAGTTTTTGATCCACCTCTCATGAAAAAGACAAATTTCTGCCGATTCAGTTGGAAGCGGGTCAAATTTGAACTGCAGCTGCCTCATAGTTTGCTATTTATTTTTTCCAAAAATCATTTCTAGTTACATAAGGACCTATTTAATCATAAATACATGGTTTGGTGGCGATACGTCGAGGTTTGGGCGGTGGCCGAGGGCCCCAACTCTAGAGCGCGTAAACTCGCATGCCCGCCGCGTGGTCACCGCGTGACCGTGGCGTTGCCATGTGTTCTGGGTGGCCTAGGCATGTCTAGTGGGTTGGGCACTCCCCAGGTTGGTGCTAGGAAGAAAATTACAACATAAGATTCTCACGAGGAGACCAATCGATGCTCAAACATGAATTAGCAGCCAAGTGTTTGATTAGCGGTACGGGAAATGTACATGGCTAATGGGCGTGAGTTTTGGCTGAGGATGATCAGTTACTAAGAAGACCGTTTTCACAAATTTTCAGCTCAAAAGGAGGATCCTAGGTGGTACTTTCTTTGCAAACTACCACACTGGACATAACTACGAATGTTGAAGCTCGGCTCAAAATAATGAATGGATTGAGCTGGCATTTGGTGGAGGATGGTTATTCGGGCGTAGGAAATCACTGTAGAAAATGGATGCTATTTGGACATGCCAAAGTGGTACTTCCTTCACAAACTGTTGTTCTGAACAGAATAGGAAAATGAATATTTTTGAATTATTTTTGAACTAGGCAAGGAAGGTTTTTACATATTTGACGAAGATATGACCCAAAGAATTTATGAGATTTGTTTGGGAATTTTGGCCATGACAGAAATATAGGTTGCTTCACAACCTAGGGCAAAAACTGCCACATGGACATGACACATAGGCAAAACTGATGAGATGGTGCCTAGTCATCGCAACCCACCACAATTTACAAGGCTATGACCATCTATATTGGTCGTTAACAACTAGAAATAAGGCAGCGGACTAGCGATGTTTGCTTTATGACCATTTCGTGTAAGGAACTTACGACCTTTCTGCCAAAAATGGTCGCAATGGTTTAGGGTTTGGAGCTCCCCAAACAGCTTTTGACCAATTGGTCTGAAATGGTCATAGATCTATGACCAATTGTTCCAGGGTCACTGACAGAAGGTCACAAGTTGACATATTTCTTGTAGTGATTTCCCACGTGGAGGAGTACGAGGGTTTACTGGTTCGTCTACCGTCGCTGAAGAATAACGGCATGTGTGGGACTGAGGGTGAGTAGAGGGATAGCTAGGCCAGCGATGGGAGTACGGTGGGGCGTGAGGCCTGCGCGGCAGAACAGTCGGCCGCGGGGAGGAGGGAGCAGGCAGTCCCGTCGGCGCTTGTTTGAGTGGCTGGAGCAGGAAGAGTAGAGATTGAAGAAGCACGACGGCCGTTGGATGGACATCCAACAGTATACATGCCATCTGTGAAAAGCCTCAAATCTATGGAAAACAGCATAAAGCCCATCTGCCATTATTTCAAATAGTTTACAGCCCATTTGCTAATTCTTACGGGTTTTTTTGGAGCCCATATTCTTTTTGTTAGCATTACAGCCCATATTGTGGCCACGGTTAAAAAATTATATGAAATTTTGCATATGCCGGTGCGGTCTGAACTGTTCTTAATCCTGAAATTTCAAGTCACATTCAAACTGATTTTAAAAATAAATGTATATCAATATAAAATCCAATAAATTGTCCACGCATAAAAATCAATGCAATTTAAAATCTCGAAATGAAAAAAAAGATATTTGAAACTAATTGCCGATTTGATGTGTTTTAAAAATGTACAACCCATTTCTCATTACTGGTAGGCCATTTTCTCGGCCAGCCGAATGAAGCTCTCCTCGTCTAGCCTAACAGGCCTGTTAAAGTGACTTACTTGACAAATCACAAAAAAATTGGGATAGCCATTTTCAAAAAGAAAAAAAAACTACTGGGCTGGTCTGTGGTAAACATAAAAGAAAAGGCTGTCTAGACAGGCGAGAGTGTCCCGCACAGCCCAGTTGACACCCTGCTTCCGTCTCAAAAACATATTAGATAAATGCCACTCCAATTATGGCGATTCATAAAAATGCCACTGCAATTTTTGCAAACGTTGAAAAACGCCACTTCAGTTTGCAAACTTTGAAAAATGCCACTCTAGACTTCAAAAAATGCCACTAGAAATGGCATGAAATGACATTTTTCAAAGTTTGGAAATTGCAGTGGCATTTCTCGGAGGCATTTATCAAATTAACCCAAAACAAAAATAACTGGGCGAGCTACTGGGTCCCTGGTGTCAACCGCTCGTTGTGCAATTCTCTCGTTTACTGACTACGTTGACAATGGCATGGGACCCAGATGTCAGAAATCCACTAGGAGGAGCCATTTTTTTATTGGCTTGAAATAAGGAGGCACTTGCTTGCGTTCTGCCATGACCTTGGTGGGGTCCCTGCTGTCATCCTCTCCACGTACAATCATCTCCTGATTGTGTACGCGTCAACTTGCTAGGCCCACAAGTCAGCCTCTAAACCCATGGAGGACAAATACAACCCATTTAAAAAAATAACAGCTCATTCCATACGTTCAAACGGAAAGTTCAACATTCAGAGAAAAGTAACAGGTCTGATCAACATATAGAGTATTGAACTTCCACATTGACAACCATCATAGCCAAGTAAACTATCTACTCCCACTAGACAAGTACTAACTTACTCTTAGCTAACTAGACGATGCCGGCAGTACACGCTAAACGTCGGCACTGGCGTCCTGCGCCTCGCCTCGGACTTGCCAGAGGTGCGATAGGGCGCGTTGCTCGCGTGCGTTGGCCCTTTCCATGCTGGCGTGGTCCACCAAAGCTTCGGCTTCCAAGCAGGAAACCCACTTGACGAGCTGGTAGTAAAAATTGGCGTCGCGAACACGTGCGTGCCCGACAGCCTCCAGGGCTATTTGCCGGGCGCCGGCCTCCACGTAGTCGGCCCAGTTGCGGGCGCTCTGCTCGCGACTCAAAGCATCGATGCGCTGCTGCTCCATGTCCCGCTGGCGGCGCAAATCAGCGTTACGCTGCTCCTCTGCCAAGCGGTCGCGCTCCAACAACTGCTGCTCCTCCGCCATGCGGTCGCGCTCCAACAACTCCTCGATCTGTGCATTGCCATCTAAAGACAGATAGAAGGCCTCCTCCCTCCGCCTGCCTTCCAGTGAAAAACCGAACACTAGTTCCGGCGGTGACCGCCTCCGGCGTCGCCTACCGCGGACGGGCGGGGGCATGGCGGACGTGGCGAGTGACGTCGGGCCGGTGGGGGTTTATGAGGATATGGCGAGTTGGGTCACGGTGGCACCAGAGAATGCCGAGAAATAGTACTTATAGGGGGAAGGTAGCGCGACGGTCATCGGAATTCAATGCATAATGGCTTAGCGCGCCAGCTTGCCATGGAAAACTAGGGAAACTGAAATTATGACTATGCCGTCCCGTCCCGTCTAGGTCGCACACCGGCATGGCGGTCAAACAAGTGCACTCGAATCATCTCCCTCCTTGTCAATAATGATTTCACGGATTTAAAAAGACCACAACAATTAAAGCGTATCTTTTTTCGCATCAGTTAGCTGCCTTAATTACGGCCGGCTGCATGCAGGCACTCAGAATCGCTCGCAGGTAGTACGCGAAACATCATGCAATGAGTCGTAGCTGAGGGCACGCATGCAGCCACTTAAATCACTGGAATTAATTAGGCTTAAACTTCTACATGCCGTTAATTATTGCCATGCCTTGGTCTTTCTGCTTTGCTCACGGGACTAATAAACCCGGACGGAGGGAGTACCTTGGTTGGTGAGAGGTTTGAATTAAGCCCTGCAAACCGGAAAGGAGGTACTAGTACGTGCGTGATCAGCTATTTATTCATGTAGGATCGAGTAGGCCGTTTCTTGAATTGAGCCCTGCAAACCGGAAAGGAGGTAGTACGTGCGTGATATGCTATTTATCCGTGTAGGATCGATAGTGTAGCTTGTCAGTTTCTTCAGAGGTAGGCATTTTTATCCATGTAGGATCGATAGTGTAGCTTGTTAGTTTCTTCATAGGTAGGCATTTTTATTCAAAAAAGTGCCACTTCACATCTTGCGTCGCAAATAAAACTGCGAGGTGCGCATTTGTAGGCTAGCTAGTGATCAATCAATAACTTGTAAACACTGAGCAAACAAAAATAAGTAACTGTTAATGCATCTCAATGATTCACAGATCATATACAAATATGTAGCTCCAAAAGCAAAGATCAGCCACTTCGGATCTTGCGTCGCAACTAAAACTAACTAGTACGATTCCCATACATAAGATCAACATGTTAATGCATCTCAATGATTCACAGATCATATACAAATATGTAGTTCCAAAAGCAAAGATCTAGAAAAAATATCTATTCTTCCTACTAACATGGATGCTTCTCTTGGCAACATTCAGTACAGACTGAAAGACAAATTTGTTTGTGAAGTCTACAATCCCTCTTGCAAACGTAAGTGCTTTCACCAACAGCTGGAACCATGAGAATGAACCACACATGATGGAGGAACATCCACTACAATATGATTTGGTCTTCTCTCGATCACACCGCGAGACTATTTTCGGAATACAAACTTTAACTTAGGGAAAATGATGCCCATTCTATAATCAGACCAAAGCAATGAAGCACCAAGTGTTGGCCAGTAAATAGTACAATACTACTTTTCTGCAGTCCATGAGGTGACTATCCAATCTTTGTGTCTATTTCCAAATGGCACTGCATGAAGTGACTATACTATTCTCTTGTCCAGTTCAACCAAAATTGCGGACACTTTGTTTGTTTGCCAAATAGCAACGGGCAGACATCTCTGTCTGCACAAATATCAAGCAGCTAGTAAACATATACCACACCATGTTCGCAGTGATGGAAGAGGTGAAATCGATACAACCAAATTGAGCATCCAATCATTGAATCCCGTCCTGCACCTCCAATGTAGGTCCACCCTGCCAATAAATTCACATGCAAACCACTAGTATTACTACCAAATGACAGTACAAAAAGAGTAGCAAGATAGTAGCAAACCATGTACCTTCGTAATGAACAGCTCATAGTGCCACCAATTGGATATAAAGGTTTGGAAAAAAACATGCTCCTAATGTTGAACCAGTTGGACTTTTTGTGCAGCTCCACTAAAATCAAGCATCCCTGTTTGCATAGATATTGAAAGTGTGATTACTATAAAAGTGGCACTAGTTGAAGCATAGACTCACAAATATAAGCATTCCAATTTCTTAATGGGAAAAGGTAGCAAGACTGTTTCTAACCACCTGTTTGAAGGAATAAATAAAGCAACAACGGCTGATGTCAGGAAGGCATACATAGTTTTTTTCTAAAAAACTAAGCCATTCCTGACCTTTCCTCTTCTTTTAAGCAAATTTTGTGCAGTTCTACTAAAATAAAATGCCATCACCGCCTTGACAATTTAGTTACACTGTACAAAAGGAAATGACTTAACATTACATCATGATGTCGGGTATGTAGTAGACAGGCATTAGAGACAAACATACAGACCTCCTCCGATAACATAATGAACATTAATTTTAACAAAGGTGTGACTAGCTTTACCAGGATAATTTGAGTGAACTCTACACCCTCTGTTCCTTAATATAAGACATTTTCGTGGTTCAATTTAAAGTACCCAAACGTCTAGTATTTAGAAAAATAGGTAGTAGTTTTCTTGAGCACATATCTGGGAAAGCTTGCCACACTTTATTTATGTCCATACGCTAATGCAACACCATTCGAATACGACAAATATAGACTAAGCCAGTGGCTAGTGCAACAGTAGAGTAGTTAGTTTATTACAGGGTACAGTACAATGGTTTTACTAAACAGATTTCAATAAACTCTAGCACTGGAAGGTTTCTATAAGAATTAACAATACAAAATGTAAAGGTAACAAGTTTCAGCATTGGTATACTAGTTGTGCATGAGCATTAAACCAAATACAAAAGTCTGAAGGTAACTAGCATTATTAACTAATGACAGTATAAAAAAATTGCAAACCATGTACCTCCAAGGTAAATATCATTTCGAACTCGGGGGGGCCTTAAAAATTGCTGTCCCAATCATGATAATCGATCAAACATAAAAACTTGATCTTTCCTCTTGATAATCAAGAGAACAGCCGGAGGAGGAGGTGCCCACTCTTGACCTTTCCTCTTGTCTTCATAATTGTCTATACAGTTTAACCAAAATAAAATGACATCAGCGCCTTGGCATTTTGGTGACACTGTACAAAAAAATTAACTTATCTCATGAAAGTGAGGTATGTAATCTATAAGCATTAACAGTGCAAAAATCTTAAGGTAGTAACAAGTTTCATCGTTGGTATACTAGCTGTGCAATAGCATTAGAATGCCTTAGCTGAAAAATCTTTAATACATCCACACCAATAGCTAACCCTAAAATGATCCAGTGACATTAAATGGCACTGCTTAAATTTATCTGTGGCATTAGACTGAGAGCGGCATTAGTTAAATGTGGCATCACTTTAGCAGTAGCATTGCTTGACTTGACTGCTGGCGTTATACTAACAGCAAAAAAAGTGGCAATAAGAGCATGGGAGGCCCATTCGGACAGTGGGCGCACCAGTACGATGTACCTCCACGGACGCATAGTGGTGAGGGAGGTATGGTTGCCCAGAGGAACAAATATCCAGGCAGCATATGTGGATTACGTCCCATTTTTGTTCTCTTTAGCCACCTTTTTCCTATGTGAGGACAACAAACCGATCGACCTGGTCATTCTCTATTGCATTGTCATGCCTTTCTACCCTTCTTCAACCAAGAGACACGAGACTCGTTCCTTAGCTACTAATTTTCCCCTTTTCAACCTAGATGCGGGTTCGATGCCTACTCTCTTGGATAGTACAATCTCCTTCCTTTCCTTATTCAACCCAGACATGCATTAGTCTGCATGAAGTAGGGTTTCCTTCAATAGTGCAAATTATGGTTTTCGTCTGCGTGGCCAGCAGAGCAGAGGACAGCAAATTGGGAAGATGGTGGAGTGGAAAAAGATCCACATGCAACGACGTGCCAGATGGGGCAATAGAACAAGGGTATGGTTCGAAAAGAGGTAGAATACCTGAGGGTCGGCAGGAAGTGGCTTCGCTCGTGGTCGTCGTCCTCCGCACACACTACGACAGCGATCCCGCGCGGGCGCTAGGTCTGAGAGGACGGCCTTGTCATTAGTGCATGACCTCGCTCGCCGCCGACGAGTGCGTCAACGCTGCACGTCCTTTTCTTCCCCGGCGGATCTGTGACCACCGGTGAGGAGGGAGAGAGGGGCCGTCTTTTTTAGATCTGGAGAGAGGGTGGTAGTGTGAGAAGCAAGTGGGTAGCCCTTGGCAAGAAAGCGCTGAAGCTCCAGCCTATATATGTTCTTTATACTACTAGTACTGGAGGTGGAGTAGTGGTAGAGTAGTTTATATTTTCTCTGCGTATAGTACCAGTTAGTCGTGCTTCAAAACTGAACGGCGCGCCATTAAAAAAATAAAGGTCGATAACTAATGCGGCACCTCGGGCCAACGCGGCCAGATCGCATTTTGCACGAGAAATTACACACCATGTCTCGTTGACATGTGGTCCCGTTCCACATATCAGTGAGATGAAGGCGAGTAGTAGGAGTATTTCCGAACCGACGTGTAGGCCGGGGCGCCCCTTCGTAAACCGTGGCAAACTGGCAACCGTCCACCGACTCTTCACCTTTCCCTTTCGATTTGGTACTACTGTCGCACGCTCTTCCTCTCCCTCCTCCATTTTCCTTCAGCCCTTCACGCTTTCTTCTTCCATTGTTCAATCGTCTTCTCCATGGAGGGAACAGGACGGAAACGACCCCGTTATTCTTGCCCCGATCTGAAAGATGACGTGGTGGAGGAACTCATTGATCGGTGCGACTTCATCATCTTGGCTAGCATGGCACGTTCATTTAAGCCCATTCTCGACTCAACTAATAACATCATTACAAGGAACCCAAGAGTCAAGGAGCGGTTTGATCTCCCCTATCTTCTTTGCCGTGACCCGAATGACTGGCGCCGTCACGACGGAGGCCTCGCCCTGTGCAAGTTGATGCCGCTTGATAATGATATGTATGATGTTAAGATGCCATCGCTTGAGGGCAAGGCTTGGGCAGGCGCAAATGGAGATTGGGTTGTTTACATTGGGTCCAACTGCGAGTGGGAACTTGTGAATGTGTACACTCGTGACCGGGTTCCACTTCCAAAAATCTCAGCAGACTGCCCACAGGTTGAGCACACCGGTATTATACGCATGTTTAAATACAATCGTGGTGACTGTCTTCTACGGAAGATAGCAATTTCTCGAGTCCCCAACCGCTCTTGGAATTACAACAACTATGAAGTTGTTGCTATCTTCGACAAGCTTGTTGCCGTCGTCAATGGTTTGACTGGATGGATATTACATGGATGAGTACTGTGATGCAATTGAATACGAGGGCCTTGTGTTTGCTGCCACCACTTGTGGCACTATTTTTGCATGGCATCCTCGTTGTTTCGGTATGTTTGTCTTCCACCGTAATTATAATTGTTTCATCCACATGCATGCGGGTTAGCAAGGCTGGTCATAGTGGGGAGTAACTTAGACTAGTAACATGCATATGTTACTAGTTTATGTTACTACCTCTATAGTGCATAGTATCTTAGATTAGTATCATAGGTGGTCTCATTTATTGCCAAGCATGACACATAGTAGCATCACATTCATTATGTTACGGTATCTACCTATGTTACTATAACCATCTCTCTCTTCCTTAATTGCCTGCCACATAAGCATGTTTGCGAGTCCCAAGTGCATGATACTACTTATGTTACCCCCACTATGGCCGGCCTTACTAATTAACCTTATTCTTGTGTTTCCAAGGTCCTGTGAACATTCCACCACCTGTACTTGAAGATTTTTATAACCAAGGGGGAGATGATGATGGTGATGATCACGAGCATGAGGACGAGCAGCGCCATATACTATTTGGCGTCTGGCAACTAATTCCGATGGATCACCTCTTCTCGTGTGTATACAGCCCACTGATGATGTTACTGCTAAGGAAGCAGGTGTAGTCTCTCATGGTCGCACTCTCCGGACCTATTCCAACACCCGTTGCATGGTATTCGGGATGGATACTAGTGTGGTAGCGCCAACTCCTTCTCCCTGGTACAGAATTGATACTCTTGGAGAAAATTCACTCTTCCTTGGACAAAACTATCCAATGATGGTGAAAGGCGATCCAACTGCTGTTGACACAATGTTACTACCATTTATGAGAAGCAACTGTGTCTATACCTCGGACATTTGGGTGGTTCCCTACCTTGGTACTGATATAGTAGGCCGCTTCAGCCTGGATGATCAGTCCTGCATTGGTCTCCAGATCGACAATGGATGGCCCGTACCAGAGAATCACTTGTGGTTCAAAACAAGCGTTTCCAACGCCGAGGAATGGTTGAGTTGAAGTTCATTTCATTGCTTGTTATTTGTTGTGTAGTGAAAACTTTAGCATTTATAATGTATCCTCGTTGTCGATGTGGGTTGATGACCTATTGTATGTAATAAAATGATATGCCTGTGATAAACTTACTAAATTTATGAATGGCTTTCGAGTTGCTTCTGTGAGTGAGTGGTGTGACGAGGCAAAAATATATTTTTCGAATACATAATTGTATGTGCATTGCAATAGGTTATCGGATGAGGCCAATCATCAACAATAGTAGTACACTATTTGTACTAGCTTCACATGCTTCACGTGTCGTGCGGGTGTTTTTACTATAGCCATACATAACCAGCACCTCGAATCCTCGATACTAGTAGTACTACTATATACTACGGCACACGCCACCAGCATGACTTCCATCTGACACCAAATTTCTTGGAGTCCGTGCTAGAGCAATCTCTTCAACCTCATCGTTTCTCTAACTCAGCCATCGCGCGGCGGGCGAGGTGGGGGTTTACCGATAGTCGGTTTCCTCAACTACGGTCCCACTTGTAAGGCCAACTCCAATGCTCTATCAATATATGGATGTACTCTTTTTCCCAATACAAAAACTTGCATCCATTCTACTCCCTCTGTTCTAGTATTTGTCAAAATATATATGTATATAGACATGTTTTAGTATATAGGCACATCCATTTTTGGACAAATGGAAGTCAAGTATTTTGGAACGGAGGGAGTACACAATAAAATTTTTAAGTTAGCACAACTAGTCTAATCCGAGAGCACAACCAAAGATTTGGTCGGGTTCTTCCTCCTTTTGCCGACACGTGGGACATCCAGCATCCAGGTTGTGTCATGAAAGAAAATAGAGTGGTAGTTGATAAGTTGAAGCCACGAGATGTGCATCTTGGGTTAAACTGTAAATAGAATCTTACTACTCTTGAGTAACTCCAAAAGCGGCCACTGAAGATCTTTCTTGGATTTGTTTTTCATCACCAGCATGTCGAGGTAAAAAATGTGCAGGTTCAGTGTGTCCGCTTGCGTTTTCACTGACATGTGGGACCGCATGTGAGCAAACAGACGATGGGCTCCGCGCGTCCACTGGCTAGCTGAGAAGAAAGATAGAGGAGTGCTACGCACGGACTGCAGGAAATTTGTTCTACGTATTGTACCTCGATATAGGCTTGATATAGTGGGGTGGCATGGGCCATAACTAGCATTCCCGTCTAGCACTACGGCACACGCCACCCACACGAGTCCCATCCGACACCAATTTTCTTGGAGTCCATGCTACAGCCATCTCTTCTCCCTCCTGTTTTCTCAGCTATCGCGCGGTGGGCGGGGTAGGGGTTTGCCAATAGTCGGTTTGCTCAACTACGGTCCCACTTGTAAGTGAAAATGCAACACCGCACGCATTCCCACTTGAGCGGCGTGCCGGACCAACCGTGTGGGGGTGTGACGTGAACACAGCAGGCTTTTCCTTTTGAACTCGTAACTTGTAAAATTTGGTTCTGCTCCATGGCGCGATTGATAGATAGAAAATAACGATTTTGCCTAGAGTAATGAGAAGTTTGGTTCTGGCGCCGTTCATGCATGGAGTACGTACGAAAATTATGAAGTTGATGCGAAATGTAAGATAATTACTGTAGTATCATATACTACTACATGGATTTGACGGAAAGATAAAAATACATACGGATCCATCAACGACATCCTCACGCCCTAGTGCGCCGGGTCACGAACCGACGTGTAAGGAGCAGCGGCATTGGCGGCGAGCTCAACGTGCTTCTGAACAGTGCGTCCAAGGTTGCCATGCGGTCCAAGAAGGCCAGCGTCCTATCGTCCTCCTCTTGCATGCGCGTAGACGTGGGTGATTATGTCCATGGTGTCTTGCTATGCCAGTCGCTGCGCGGGGAGCGCGACCTCAAGGTGGACATTCTCCGGCGCGACGGCGGGTAGTCGCAGGGCCACCAGTGCGTCGAAGAGGTTGTCACCATAGTGGCCGTTGAGGGTGGCGGGCATCGCAAAGCCTGGGCGCGTCGGCTGAAGGCTTAAGTCAAAGTCATGCGCGAGCTTCTTGACGACGGTGAACTTGTCGAGGAAACCGATGAGGACCTCGTCGAACAAGGAGACGAAGCTGTCGTCCAACCGGCCCCTCGCCCTGCCGGCCTCAAGAAATACTACCTGGAGACGTTCCTTGTTGCCGGGCCATAGGCCGGCGTTGTGGACCATCTGTCACAGCCGGCTGATGCTCGCGCTCATCGCCTCCATCGGTCTAGCTTAGCTTCTACTAGTCAACTGATCTTGCGATTCGAGTGATCACTCTTGCCCTTGGTTAGCGTGCGTAGGTGCGTAGGATTTCGTACTACTCCTCGGCCCTCTACTGCACCTGCCTTTGGCTGTATGATAGGTGGGCCAGCCACCCCCTGGGCCCACATGTCATTCACCCAAAGGCAGTTGCCGTAAGTCAATGAAGCTGCGCCCCCCTTCATGCTGGTGCAGTATAGTCATCTCACCGGACCTCTAGTTGGGGCCAAACGAGAGACGTTTGATGTTTACTGGTTTATTGGTCCCCTTTGCATTTTGTGCCGAGTTTTGACCTTTGATTTAACTAATAAAATGTTAATGCATGTAAACAAAAATGTTGTGTAAGTCACATTACGAAAACCAAATAATCCCAAAATACTTAGGCACAGAGCATTAACTCCCTCCTTGTTTCTTATTTCGTGATATATCAACCAATGAGAGATGTGGGCCGTGCATGCTTTCAATGACTTGAGACTACCAAACATGACATGCAGTGTTTAGTTCATTGCATGTAATCCTATTAAGACTCTAGTTAGCAAGAAAACATTAAGTTCACTCGCCGATAGGAATAAAACACCATGTATTTATTTACAGAGGGAGTAGTACATTTTTTGTGACATGCATTACTAGATATTGCTAGTCAAATACTAAAATCCAGATGGACGTGGTAGTACTCCTAAATCCAGACGGTGGTGCTACTAGTACTAGTAGTAGTACTACCAATGTATTACGTGCTGCTCCTCATAGTGAAGAGACAAGACCCTACTCCGGAGATGACACCTGAGTATAGGCGCCGTGTTTGGCATACCATAGTCAGCCTCACCGTCTGCAGTCACTATCATCATGGCTGTAGAGCTAGCCTGCTTACAACTAGCCCTGTTCGACATAATTTCCCATGCGTAGATGCCCGTCCATTGCACGGAACACCAAGATTGGGAGTGGACTGCTCCAGCAGCGGCCATTGCGCCAGATTTTTCCACGGCCTTCTAGATGTGGTAGGGAGGAGATAAGGCTGATTGTGAGAGACAAGGAGTTGTTTGTAAATAGGGAACAAGTGCGGGCATCTTTTTGTAAAAACGGAGAAGCTTGGTTTGTATGTGTCAGATCTAGATCCGACGGCTACTGGTGAAAGATGGGAGGCACAACATCATCACCAACTCAGGAACTGTTTGATTCGCAGGATTTTGAAAACACAGGAATAGGACACGGCAATATTACAAGTTTCAAACTGATATTACAAATGTTAGGAGTAATGTTGCACCTAGGAAGAGGGAATTACTAGGAAGTTCACGGAAGAACTTTCGTTACTTTAGGTGGATACAGCGTTATCATACAAACTAAAATCCACCGCCCTGACAAGTCACTAATGGGCAAATAAGTTTTCGAGTCTCTGGCCACTTGATGTTTCAAAAACAAATTCAGCTTCTGCGGAGACTTTGTCATTTAGGCTTAGACACTTGCGGTGATCAGCACGCCATTCATTGTTGCCCCAGAGAACGCCAAACCTCATTACCTTGAGCACACTTGCCTCCAGAACAAAGAACCTGGCCAATTTAATCTCAGAAGTGCTGCCTCGGTAGTCGATCAAATCAATTTCTGTAAGATGGAGATCAAGGCATTCGATGAGATTGTTATAGTGTAGCACATTTTTCACTTTCGGGTCTTTTTTATCTGCAAAAGAAGAGAACATATTAGAGCAGCTGGCTGCATAAGATTGCCGTGTCATCAAGAGGTACCAATATCATTCGCTCATATGATAGGGTTGGCTGGCTAGTGATATTTTTTCACTCTCTCTCTCTCCCTCTCTCTCTATTTCTGTTTCCTTTCATTTAACTAGGAGCACGTGAAGAGCTTGGGCATTTGTTGCCTTCCACTATGTGGCCGATGCCATATTTCGCAAAAGTATGCCACATAATACACATCGATGTCAAATCAAAAGATTTTGGCACCGCTCTCACGATGTGAGAGAGTTGGCACCGTTGTGCACACAGACCCACATGTATAAACATATCAATCAAACCAACTACACCAGCCTTTCACTCTCGCAAACAAGTCTTTTTTTATTGCCTCAGTCCTCTCTCTCTCCCATGCAGTGTTTTTTCATTGCATGAGTTAATTTGGCACCGGAGCAAAATAGGTGCTCCAGATTAGGGCACTGATGACCCACAAGTATAGGGGATCTATCATAGTCCTTTCGATAAGTAAGAGTGTCGAACCCAACGAGGAGCAGAAGGAAATGATAAGCGGTTTTCAGCAAGGTATTCTCTGCAAGTACTGAAATAAGTGGTAACAGATAGTTTTGTGATAAGATAAATTGTAACGAGCAACAAGTAACAAAAGTAAATGAGGTGCAGCAAGGTGGCCCAATCCTTTTTGTAGCAAAGGACAAGCCGGAACAAACTCTTACAATAGGAAAAGCGCCCCCGACGGCACATGGGAATATCGTCAAGCTAGTTTTCATCACGCTCATATGATTCGCATTCGGTACTTTGGTAATTTGATATGTGGGTGGACCGGTGCTTGGGTGCTGTTATTAATTGAACAAACATCCCACTTATGATTAACCTCTATTGCAAGCATCCGCAACTACAACAAAAGTATTAAGGTAAACCTAACCATAGCATGAAACATATGGATCCAAATCAGCCCCTTACGAAGCAACGTATAAACTAGGGTTTAAGCTTCTGTCACTCTAGCAACCCATCATCTACTTATTACTTCCCAATGCCTTCCTCTAGGCCCAAATAATGGTGAAGTGTTATGTAGTCGACGTTCACATAACACCACTAGAGGTTAGACAACATACATCTCATCAAAATATCAAGCGAATACCAAATTCACATGACTACTACTAGCAGGACTTCTCCCGTGTGCTCAGGAACAAATGTAACTACTCACAAAGCATATTCATGTTCATAATCAGAGGGGTAATAATATGCATAAAGGATCTGAACATATACTCTTCCACCAAATAAACCAACTAGCATCAACTACAAGGAGTAATCAACACTACTAGCAACCTACAAGCACCAATCCCGGACATGGAGACAAGAATTGGATACAAGAGATGAACTAGGGTTTGGAGATGAGATGGTGCTGATGAAGATGTTGATTGAGATTGCCCTCTCCCGATGAGAGGAGCGTTGGTTATGATGATGGCGATGATTTCCCCCTCCCGGAGGGAAGTGTCCCCGATAGAACAGCTCTGCCGGAGCCCTAGATTTGTTCCGCCAAGGTTCTGCCTCGTGGCGGCGGAGTCTCGTCCCGAAAGGTTGCTTCTGATTTTTTTTCTCGTCGAAAGAGCTCATATAGGAGAAGATGGGCATCGGAGAGCCACCAGGGGGCCCACGAGGTTGGGGGGCGCGCCCAGGGGGAGGGGGTGCGCCCCCCATCCTCATGAGTAGGGTGTGGGCCCCCTGGCCTTCATCTTTGGCGATGATTTTTCTTTATTTATTTTAAGATATTCCATGGAGTTTCAGGACTTTTGGAGTTGCACAGAATAGGTCTCCAATATTTGCTCCTTTTCCAGCCAGAATTCCAGCTGCCGGCATTCCCCCTCTTCATGGTACACCTTGTAAAATAAGAGAGAATAGCCATAAGTATTATGACATAACGTGAAATAACAGCCCATAATGCGATAAATATCGATATAAAACCATGATGCAAAAATGGACGTATCAACTCCCCCAAGCTTAGACCTCGCTTGTCCTCAAGCGAAAAGACGATAACAATAAATATGTCATCATGTTTAGAGGTAGAGGCATCGATAAAAATAAAATACAGACATGAAGGCATCATGATTATTCTCATAATCAGCAACATATATAGATTTTTCATATGATTACTTATGTTCAAGTGATGATCTTTTCACAATGCAAAAGTATGAATCAGAAACTTTATTGGGCACTAGCAAAGTATAACCTCAGTCATTGAAGCAATTGCAATTTATCATAACATCGGAAAGAGTCTATGTCAGATCTTAAAAGAAAGTCCATATACTCAACTATCACTTAGTCCTTCATAATTGCTAGCACTCACACAATACTTCTGGTTACGGAGTTTTAGTCGGACACAGAGAAAGATAGGGGCTTATAGTTTTTCCCCACAACCTTTACCTC
>NC_041383.1:673241025-673255999 GCF_002162155.2 Triticum dicoccoides | reverse complement strand
ATATATCATGTTCTTTCCAACATGCTGGGCTTGCCAAAGGATAAAATGAAAAAGGAAAGGTGAAGATCACCGTGACTCTTGCATAAGATAGAAGATAATAATAAAAGATAGGCCCTTCGGAGAGGGAAGCAGAGGTTGCCATGCGCTTTTATGGTTGGATGCACAAAATCTTAATGCAAAAGAACGTCACTTTATATTGCCCCTTGTATGTGGAACTTTAAAGTGCAGTCCTCGCTTTTATTACTTCCACAACAAGTTCGTACAAAGCTTATTTCTTTGCACTAATAAGTCATGCATATTTAGAGAGCAATTTTTATTTCTTGCACCAATGATAACTTACTTGAAGGATCTTACTCAATCCATAGGTAGATATAGTGGACTCTCATGGCTAAACTGGTTTAAGGGTATTGGGAAGCACAAGTAGTATCTCTACTTGGTGCTGAGAATTTGGCTAGCATGAGGGGGAAAGGCATGCTCAACATGTTAGGAGATCCATGACAATATACTTTATCTTAGATACAAGAAAACATAACTCATTATGTTGTCTTCCTTGTCCAACATCAACTCTTTAGCATATCATATTTTAATGAGTACTCGCAATCATAAAAGATGTCAATGATAATATATCTATATGGGAAACCTCTCTCTCCTTATTACTTCCTATTAATTGCAACAATGACCAAAGCTATATTTGCCAACTCCCAACAACTTTTTAATTGTCATACTCTTTCTAAGTGAAGTCATTACTCTCAATAAGATCAATATGAACTCTTTGTTTCTTTTTATTCTTTTCTTTATTCACCCAAGATCATGGCAAAGTAATCAAGCCCTTGACTCAACACTAATCCTTATTATAAAGGGACATTTACATCTATGCCCTTAACTCGAACCCACTACTCAGTTTTGCCCCTAATTTTTAGGTATGCTCAGTTTTGCCCCTCCGCCGTTAGTGTCACTTATAGAAATGCCCTTTTGCGACGTTACCGTCTGGTCAAAGAACTTTGACCACCCAGAAAAAAATAGCAAAAAAATCAAAAAAATCTGAATTTTTGTGGGATCGAAGATAGTCATGTCCGCAAGGCGCGTGCAAATTTGTGTGCCGTTCGGACACCCTGAGAGCTCGTGGCAAAGGAAATCATAAATTTTGTATGCATGTGAACAATAAATTCGAAAAAGTAGAAAAAAAATTCAAAAAAATATGAAATTTTGGGGAACTGAAGATACTTAAGTGCACAAGACGTGTGCACATTTTTGTTGTGTTTGGACATCGTAGGAGCTCGCGGAGAAAAAAATAAAATTTAGCTCCTACGAGCTCGTACAGGCTCATACGATGTCCAAACACAACAAAAATGTGCACACATCTTGTGCACCTAAGTATCTTTAGTTCCCCAAAATTTCATATTTTTTTAATTTTTTTTCTATTTTTTCGAATTTATTGTTCACATGCGTACAAAATTTATGATTTCCTTTGCCACAAGCTCTCAGGGTGTCCGAACGGCACACAAATTTGCACACGCCTTGCGGACATGACTATCTTCGATCCCACAAAATTTCAGATTTTTTTGATTTTTTTTGCTATTTTTTCTGGGTGGTCAAAGTCCTTTGACCGGACGGTAACGGCGTAAAAGGGCATTTCTATAAGTGACACTAACGGCGGAGGGGCAAAACTGAGCATACCTAAAAATTAGGGGCAAAACTGAGTAGTGGGTTCGAGTTAGGGGCAGAACTGGAATTGGCCCTATTATAAATATAGCTCGCGGACTCGATCACATCGAGGGATCATAAAGCAAAACTTCAAAACTAGATCATGCCATGACTTTATTCTACTAAATCAAGATACTACTAATAGGATCGAACTAAGAAAAACGGTAAAGATAGGAGTTGTGATGGAGATACGATACCGGGGCACCTCCCCCAAGCTTGGCAGTTGCCAAGGGGAGTGCCCATACCCATGTGATTATGTCTCCTTTGTTGTTGGTGAAGAAGGTGGAGGTGTTGTCGATGATGCGGGCTTGTCGTCCACCTTCCATGGCATAGGCTCACCCTCATAGAAGGATGATCGAGTCTTTGGAATCCTCAAATCTGCAACAGAAACAGCTCGAAACAAAAACAGAGGATATTTGCATGGTACGGTCGTCAAAACCTTCGGGAGAATATATAATGAACTTTTACCGACCAAAATGCGTATCGTGCAAGAAAGACGGAGTCCGGAGGGCACACGAGGTGCTCACGAGGTAGGGGGGCGCGCCCAGGGGGGTAGGGCGCGCCCTCCACCCTTGTGTGGAAGCCTCATGTCCTCCCTGGACTGCTACTTATTTTTCTATTTTTCTAAATATTCCGAAACGGAGAAATATTGCCTTAGAATTTGTTTTGGAGTCGGTTTACTTACCGTAACACATACCTATTCCTTTTCGGAGTCTGGAACGTTCTGGAAAGTGTCCCTTATGTATTCCTCTGGGGTTACGGTTTCAATAATATTAATTTCAACATTTATAGGATTACCTGAGATATAGTGTTTGATCCTTTGACCGTTTACCACCTTCGGATTTGTGCCTGCGAAGTTGTTGATTTTTATGGCACGGAATGATAGACCTCCTCGATAACGTAAGGGCCTTCCCATTTAGAGAGAAGTTTTCCTGCAAAAAATCTTAAACGAGAGTTGTATAGCAATACATAATCACCTACATTGAACTCACGCTTTTGTATCCTTTTGTCATGCCATCTTTTAACTTTTTCTTTAAATAACTTGGCATTTTCATAAGCTTGGGTTCTCCATTCCTCAAGTGAGCTAATGTCAAATAACCTCTTCTCACCAGCAAGTTTGAAATCATAGTTGAGCTCTTTAATAGCCCAATATGCCTTATGTTCTAGTTCGAGAGGTAAGTGACATGCTTTTCCATAAACCATTTTATACGGAGACATACACATAGGAACCTTATATGCAGTTCTATAGGCCCATAACGCATCATCAAGTTTCTTGGACCAATTCTTTCTACACCTATTACCTATTAACAGTCTTTTGCAAAATTAATTTGAGCTCTCTATTACTCAATTCTACTTGACCACTAGAATGTGGGTGATAAGGAGATGCAATTCTATGATTAACATCATATTTAGCAAGCATTTTAAGGAAAGCACCATGAATAAAGTGTGAACCACCATCAGTCATTAAATATCTAGGGACTCCTAACCTCGGAAAAATAACTTCCTTAAGCATTTTAATAGAAGTGTTATGATCAGCACAACTAGTTGGAATAGCTTCTACCCACTTAGTAACGTAATCAACAGCAACTAAAATATGTGTATATCCGTTAAAGGCAGGAAAAGGTCCCATATAATCAAAGCCCCAAACATCAAATGGTTCAATAACAAGTGAATAATTCATAGGCATTTCTTGACGTCTACTAATATTACCAATTCTTTGACATTCATCGCAAGACAAAACAAACTTACGGGCATCCTTGAAGAGAGTTGGCCAATAAAAACCGGATTGTAGTACCTTATGTGCAATTCTATCTCCAGCGTGGTGCCCTCCATAAGCTTCGGAGTGGCACTTGCGTAGGATCTGTTCCTGTTCATGCTCAGGTGCACAACATCTAATAACACCATCTACTCCTTCTTTATAAAGATGTGGGTCATCCCAAAAGTAATGCCTTAAATCATAGAAAAACTTTTTCTTTTGCTGGTATGTGAAACTAGGTGGTATAAATTTAGCAACAATGTAATTAGCATAATCAGCATACCATGGAGTACTACGAGAAGTATTTATGACATTTAATTGTTCATCAAGAAAGCTATCATCAATAGGTAGTGGGTCATCAAGAACATTCTCTAACCTAGATAAGTTGTCTGCAATGGGGTTCTCAGCTCCTTTTCTATCAACAATACGCAAATCAAATTCTTGCAGCAAGAGAACCCATCTAATAAGTCTAGGTTTAGCATCTTTCTTTTCCATAAGATATTTAATAGCAGCATGATCGGTGTGAATAGTTACTTTAGAATCAACAATATAAGGTCTGAATTTATCACAAGCAAACACAACTGCTAAAAGTTCCTTTTCGGTAGTGGCATAATTTCTTTGAGCATTGTCTAGAGTCTTACTAGTGTAATGGATAACATTTAACTTCTTATCAACTCTTTGCCCTAGAACAGCACCTACAACATAATCACTAGCATGACACATAATTTCAAAGGGTTAATTCCAATCAGGTGGCTGCACAATAGGTGCAGAGACTAATGCTTTCTTAAGTAATTCAAATGCTTCTACACAATCATCATCAAAGACAAATGGTACATCTTTTTGTAATAAATTAGTCAGAGGCCGAGAAATTTTCGAGAAGTCCTTAATGAACCTACTATAAAATCCGGCGTGACCAAGGAAACTTTTTATACCTTTGATGTCCTTGGGACATGGCATCTTTTCAATAGCATCAACCTTGGCTTTATAAACTTCAATACCTCTTTCAAAAACTTTGTGCCCCAAGACAATACCTTCATTAATCATAAAGTGGCACTTTTCCCAATTCAAGACAAGATTAGTTTCTTCACATCTCTGCAAAACTCGATCAAGATTGCTCAAGCAATCGTCAAAAGAGGAACCATAGACGGAAAAGTCGTCCATGAAAACCTCACAAATCTTTTCACAAAAGTCAGAGAATATAGCCATCATGCATCTTTGAAAGGTAGCAGGTGCATTACATAAACCAAAAGGCATACGTCTATAAGCAAAAGTACCAAAAGGGCATGTAAATGTAGTCTTTGATTGATCTTTAGCCGACACAGGTATTTGAGAGAAACTAGAATAACCATATAGAAAGCAATAATGTGTATGTTTGCATAATCTTTCTAGCATTTGATCAATAAAAGGTAAGGGGTAATGATCTTTCTTAGTAGCTTTATTTAATTTGCAGAAATCAATTACCATCCTATAACCTGTGATAATTCTTTGCGGGATCAATTCATCTTTATCATTAGGGACAACAGTAATACCTCCCTTCTTAGGGACACGATGAACAGGACTTACCCACTGACTATCAGCAACGGGATAAATTATACCTGCCTCCAGAAGCTTGAGTATTTCTTTTCTTACCACTTCTTTCATTTTAGGATTCAAACGTCGTTGAGGATCATGAACTGGTTTGGCATCCGCTTCCAAATTTATTTTATGCTGACATAGAGTGGGACTAATGCCCTTAAGATCATCAAGAGTATATCCAATAGCAGCACGGTGCTTCTTCAGAGTTTTCAATAATCTTTCTTCTTCCTGCTCTGAAAGGTTAGCTCTAATAATAACAGGATATATTTTCTTTTCATCAAGATAAGCATACTTAAGATTATCAGGCAACGGTTTAAGCTCAAACACGGGATCACCCTCGGGTGGAGGAGGATCCCCTAGGATTTCAACAGGCAAATTGTGTTTCAGAATAGGTTCTTGTTTAAAGAATACTTCATCTATTTCCCTTCTTTCATTCATAAACATATCATTTTCATGGTCTAGCAAATAGTGTTCCAAAGGATCACTAGGAGGCACGGCAATAGAAGCAAGACCAAAAATTTCATCCTTACTAGGCAATTCTTCCTCACGATGTTGTTTACTAAATTTAGAGAAATTAAACTCATGAACCATATCATCCCAGCCAATACTAACAACATTCTTTTTGCAGTCTATCTTAGCATTAACAGTATTCAAGAAGGGTCTACCAAATATAATGGGACAAAAGCTATCTTGTGGAGAACCAAGAACAAGAAAATCAGCGGGATATTTGGTTTTCCCACACAAGACTTCAACATCTCTAACAATTCCCATTGCAGATATAGTATCTCTATTGGCAAGTTTAATTGTAACATCAATATCTTCTAACTCAGCAGGTGCGATATCATGCATAATTTATTTATATAAGTCAATGGGTATAACACTAGCACTAGCACCCATATCACATAAGCCATGATAATAATGATCTCCTATTTTAATAGAAATAACAGGCACGCCTACCACGGGTCTATGTTTATCTCTATCACAGGGTTTAGCAATTCTAGCAGTTTCACCAGAGAATTCAATGACATGCCCATCAATATTATCAGTCAATAGATCTTTAACAATAGCAATATTAGGTTCTACTTTGACTTGCTGAGGAGGTGTATAAGTTCTAGTATTGCTTTTACGAACAACAGTTGAAGCCTTAGCATGATCCTTTACTCTAGCAGGGAAAGGTGGTTTCTCAACATAAGAGGTGGGAACAATAGGATCATTATAAGTGATGGTCTTTTCTTCAACTCTAATAGGTGCAGCTACTTTTACTTCTATGGGAGGATGATATTTAAACCACTTCTCATTGGGGAGATCAACATAAGTAGCAAAAGATTCACAGAAAGAAGCTACTATTTCAGAGTCAAGTCCATATTTAGTGCTAAACTTACGGAAAATATTGGTGTTCATAAAAGATTTAACACAATCAAACTTAGGTGTCATACCTGACTCCTTACCTTCGTCGAGGTCCCGATCTTCAGAGTTGCGTTTAATTCTATCCAATAAATTCCATCTGAATTCAATAGTCTTCATCATAAAAGAGCCATCACAAGAAGTATCGAGCATGGTTTGATTATTATGAGAAAGCCGAGCATAAAAACTTTGCATAATTATTTCTCTTGGAAGCTCATGACTGGGGCATGAATATAACATTGATTTAAGCCCCCCAAGCTTGAGCGATGCTTTCTCCTTCGCAAGGCCAAAAATTATATATATATATATATATATATATATATATATATAATTGCGATCATGATGAACAAGATGCATAGGGTAATACTTTTGATGAAATTCCAATATCACTCTTTTATAGTTCCATGATCTCGTATCATCACATAGCCTATACCATGTCAATGTGTATCCCTCCAAAGATAAAGGGAAAGCCTTCTTCTTAACAACATCATCGGGTATACTTGCAAGCTTAAATAATCCACAAATATCAGCCATATAGCATAGATGCTCGTCAGGATGCTTTGTTCAATCTCCTGTAAAAGTATTAGCCAGCATTTTGTCCATAATACCCGAAGGAAATTCAAAAGGAGTTTCATTTTCAATAGGTTCAGCAGGCTGAGGAGCAACTCTTTGCTCTACTGGACGGGGTGAAGATACCCCGAACAAGCCCATCAAAGATTCACATTCCATAGTAACAAGTGACAGAAAATTTCAGCACACTATATAAATTTTTCCTTACCAAATTCCACTTACCAAAGGCGCTACACTCCCCGGCAACGGCGCCAGAAAAGAGTCTTGATGACCCAAAATTATAGGGGATCTATCGTAGTCCTTTCGATAAGTAAGAGTGTCGAACCCAATGAGGACCAGAAGGAAATGATAAGCGGTTTTTAGCAAGGTATTCTCTGCAAGTACTGAAATAAGTGGTAACAGATAGTTTTGTGATAAGATAAATTGTAACGAGCAACAAGTAACAAAAGTAAATGAGGTGCAGCAAGGTGGCCCAATCCTTTTTGTAGCAAAGGACAAGCCGGAACAAACTCTTACAATAGTAAAAGCGCTCCCGAGGACACATGGGAATATCGTCAAGCTAGTTTTCATCACGCTCATATGATTCGCGTTCGGTACTTTGATAATTTGATATGTGGGTGGACCGGTGCTTGGGTGTTGTTCTTACTTGGACAAACATCCCACTTATGATTAACCTCTATTGCAAGCATCCGCAACTACAACAAAAGTATTAAGGTAAACCTAACCATAGCATGAAACATATGGATCCAAATCAGCCCCTTACGAAGCAACGCATAAACTAGGGTTTAAGCTTCTGTTACTCTAGCAACCCATCATCTACTTATTACTTCCCAATGCCTTCCTCTAGGCCCAAATAATGGTGAAGTGTTATGTAGTCGATGTTCACATAACACCACTAGAGGTTAGACAACATACATCTCATCAAAATATCGAATGAATACCAAATTCACATGACTACTAATAGCAAGACTTCTCCCGTGTCCTCAGGAACAAACATAACTACTCACAAAGCATATTCATGTTCATAATCAGAGGGGTAATAATATGCATAAAGGATCTGAACATATAATGTTCCACCAAATAAACCAACTAGCATCAACTACAAGGAGTAATCAACACTACTAGCAACCTACTAGCACCAATCCCGGACTTGGAGACAAGAATTGGATACAAGAGATGAACTAGGGTTTGGAGATGAGATGGTGCTGATGAAGATGTTGATGGAGATTGCCCTCTCCCGGAGGGAAGTGTCCCCAACAGAACAGCTCTGCCGGAGCCCTAGATTGGTTCCGCCAAGGTTCCGCCTCGTGGCGGCGGAGTCTCGTCCCGAAAGGTTGCTTCTGATTTTTTTCTCATCGAAAGAGCTCATATAGGAGAAGATGGGCATTGGAGAGCCACCAGGGGCCCACGAGGTAGGGGGCGCGCCCAGGGGGAGGGGGCGCGCCCCCACCCTTGTGAGCAGTGTGTGGGCCCCCTGGCCTTCATCTTTGGTGACGATTTTTCTTTATTTATTTTAAGATATTCCCTGGAGTTTCAGGACTTTTGGAGTTGCACAGAATAGGTCACCAATATTTTCTCCTTTTCCAGCCAGAATTCCAGCTGCCGGCATTCCCCCTCTTCATGGTAAACCTTGTAAAATAAGAGAGAATAGCCATAAGTATTATGACATAACGTGAAATAACAGCCCATAATGCGATAAATATCGATATAAAAGCATGATGCAAAATGGACGTATCAGGCACCAGGTGAGGAATGGAGGGGCATCGATGCCAAATGCATCACAAGTGAATTTGGCACATGTTTTGGCCTACATAGCCCACTTTTGTACTCCCTCCGTCCCAAAATTCTTGTCTTAAATTTGTCTAAATACAGATGTATCTATTTACATTTTAGTGTTAGATACTTCCGTATCTAAACAAATGAAAGACAAGAATTTTGGGACGGAGGGAATACTACCTCGTATTTAGTATAAAATTTTGACCATAGATTTACCTAAGAAAATGCCAATGCATGTCACTAAAAATTACACCATTTGAAATTATGTTCAAATACGAATCCAACGATATAGTTCTTAGTGACATGCATTAACATTTTGTCAGTTAAATCTATGGTCAAATTTTGATACTACAAAATTGGAAGAGTAAACCAGGACGGAGGTAGTAGTAGTACTTGCCCTTAGGGTAACCATAGAGTTACTGGAGTAGTCTAAGTTACTTTCCACTATGACTAGCCTAGGCTACTATAGTAGTACAGCATAAAAATGATGCAGGTGATCACGTGAGAAAAAAGTACTAAAACATTTCTTTCGGTGCAGTGCGTAGATCTAGTTTTGAACACTACACTTGTCATCGTAATTTGGGAAAATTACGAAAAAATTGAGCTACGTTGTGATTACCTTTTACTAATAGGAAAGAAGTTTCACCTCGATGAGTAGCTTTTCCGTGCATGGAAAGCATGTAAGGAATCCAACAACTTGATCCAGATTGGGGCCAATAGATTTTAGTGCTAAGATCTTCACTGTGCGCATGGACTGGGTCAAGCTTGTGGGAATCATTTTCTGGAAGACGGTCATAAATACATCAAGAAGAAATTTAAAAATGTCAATTTGAAGAAGACAGAGAAGAAGATGAGTGTTGTACCTGAACGATTACGGATCCAATAAAGAGTTCGGAGAATTTGGCAGACGAGTACACCAACGCTGTCAATTTCGGCGCGTCAATGACCCTGATTTTTGTTGGACCTTCTAGATCTGATACAAGCAATCTCTCAAGGAAAGGCGAATTCTCAATGACCATAACGTGGAACAGCTGGAGTGATCTCTTCCCAATTGATGTCTTGTTGTGGGGCCAGCAAGACACAAAATTCCATCGGAGATTCGTCGAGGCGATGTGGAGGCTAATGAACCCATGGATCTGCTCAAGATGAAGGTACTCGAGCGCAGTACAGCTGCGGAGCAGGTGCTCCATAGCCTTCTTCGAGATGACAACGTCAAAGAGGTCGAGCTGCTTGAGTTGAGGGAGAAGAAGGATGGGCGCGACATCAATATGGGGAAGATAGCAGGAGCTAAAGTTGGCGCGGCGCAGCGTTGGCGTGAGGTGGAGCGCGGTCGGCGGCAGAGAGCGACATCGTCCAGCTTCAAAGCTGAGCTCCTCGAGCTGATCTAGGGCGGGGGATAAGAACCACTCGTCGAACTTGGGTTGGACCTTGCAGTTGGTACTGAACATGCGGATGTCAAGGCATCTGGCTGGCCCAGGGTGCGATGAAAGGATCTTGGAGACTGCGGCCATGCGTTTGCAATCCCCGTCCCAGAGGCAGCTGTCGACGGTGAGGTTGAGGGGGACGCAGCGCCAGAGGGGGCGCCACCGCCGGGAGAGCAGGGCGGTCCGCACGGCAGATTTGGTGGGGAGGAGGCGGATGATGATGAGCAGCATGTCATCGGGGAGGCTGCTGATGATGTCCAGGCTCGCCGGATGCGGTTTTGGCTCGAGCGGCCTCCGCTTGTTGGCTGCCTCGCCGTCCATCTCAACCGGCGGCTATGCTGGTGTACACGTGTGCTGGTGTGTGTTGTGTGCTGGGTGTGCGCGAGTGCGTCCTTCTGTGCATGCCGCCGTGTAGTGGTGAATTGTGCGCTAGTGCGTGCTTCACGCGCAAGAAGTTTGTCCTCAATGCGCCCTCAATTTACTAGCGTGTGGGGTGCTACCCCGAGTGGTTTAAACTTTGTTTCCTTCACCGCGTGTCAGATGGGCCTCTAGTTTACTTATTTTCACCCACTGCCACATGGGCCAGCACACCAAGATACAGAACATGAGCTGACAACGCAACATGTGGATTGGTTGACCGGTCAACTAAACAATATACAGAGCTATACGCTGACACAATGAGCGTATAATCTGTCGGTATAGAGAGTTTGAGTGAGAGGGGAGGCCCGTGAGAGATAGCAGAGAGAGAGAGAAAGAGCTACTCCCTCCGTTCGATAATGTAGTTACAACATTTTTTAAAGTTAAACTTTTGAAACTTTGACCAAGTTTATAAAGAAATTACTTATATCGGCAATACCAAAGGTAAATGACAGTATGAAGTAAGTACATGTTGTGATGAATCTAATGATCATTCCAGATGTAAATGTTTTTCTCCACATATACCTAGTCAAACTTTTCTGAGGTTTGACTTTTCAAAACATCCATATGCTTATGGACGTGACAGAGTCCCTGACGAGAGAGAGAGAGAGAGAGAGAGAGAGAGAGAGAGAGAGAGAGAAAAGTGTGTGTGCGTGTGTGAAAGAGACATGGACAACACACGATAAAAGTGGAGAAAAAGTGTGCGTGTCTTATGGAAACATATCACACATGCATCTTCGACAACGGAGGCAAGGTGAGGAGATAGTGTGTGGTTGTTTGGAACCGAGAGAGGAAGACCCCTAGCACGTGGCCAAGAGGGGTCTGACAAACAAGGGAGAAAGGTCGAGAGAGACGTACGGAGAAAATGCAGACATGGGGAGGAGAGAGTGTATGTTTGTCATAGAGAGATCCCCTGGAGATCGTGATGGGACTACATGGGTGGGAGATCGAGTGACAAGGTGTGTGCGCGATAGAAGATGCCCCGAGAGATATCGAGATAGACGTATGGATGGAAGGAGACAATACGTGTGTTCCTGACGGCTAGTAAGAGATAATCATACTTAGGAGGGGGAGTGCTTGCGCCTATGGCCCTATTTGGATACTCTAACTTAGTTAGAGATTAGAGTTAGATTCTAACCCTGAACTAACTCTAAGTAAAGAAGTGTTTGGATGGCAGGGTTAGATGGAGCACGGATACGGCGAGGCACCTTCACGGGCGGTGCGAGAGGGAGGGAGGGAGAGGACGAGAAGCTTCGAGGAAGTGGGGAGGGATCTGCTGCGGGGAGAGCGAGAGAAAAAAGTGTTTATTAGTGGTCCCGAGAAGAACTAACCCAAATAAGCACCTCTTGGATGGGTTAGTTTTTTTGGATGGGTTAGATGCATCTAACCTAAACTAACCCTCCTGTTTGGATCTTTTTGGGTTAGTTGACTCCAAACTAACCCAAACTAACTCTAACCCATGGATCCAAACAGAGCCTATGATGGAGTGAGGGATTATGGTACTTAGGGTGGTGCGCTTCACATGGAGAGAGAACAAGGGCGGAGAGTGTTGGATGGGTCTATATGTATAGCGCGAGCGAGACATGTGTATGTGTGAACCAGGGAGATATAAGGCCCGTTTGGCTTGTGTCGTGAGCATCTTTTGCGTGGCCTGGGGTTGTGGCTGGATTTTATGCACGCTTGTTTGGTTGCTAACCTGTGAAAAAGAAAGCCCGCCTGGGCTGGGTTCCCTTGCACTTTAATTAGCCTGGCTGAACTCCACACACTGCAAGTAGCCTGGCCCAAGCGACCGGTTTCGAACGCCTGGCCGTGCTTGGTTGTGCGGCCACGAGGCTAACAGCAACATGGATGGATATTGGCATTAAATAATTGATGCATGGATTGATTGATGGGACGTTGATGCTTTGCCTCGCCCAGGCATGAACCAAACGCTTCAGCACCACACAAGCCTGGCCAGGCAGAAATATTTTACATCTCACGTCCACACCAGGCAGTACCGACCATCAAGGCATGAGGGTCAGGTCACGAACCAAACTGACCAATAAAGTTTGAGAGAGATTGAGGAGCCCTGATAAGGCTGAGTGGTGCATCGGATAGCTAAGAGGGGGAAAGAGATATTCCATCCGCTTGATAATGTAGTGCATGTAAATTTTTTAGAAGTCAAACTTTGGAAACTTTGATCAGGTTTACGCAAATGTTATTTATATCTACAATACCAAAGATACATCATACAAAACTACATCTCATGGTGAATCTAATGGTATATATTTGCCGTACTAGATGTAATTCTTTTTCTCCATGTACATGGTCAAACTTTGTGATGTTTGACTTTTCAATAAATCTATGTGCTATGGACAGAGGTGAGTGCCTCAGTCGAGACAGATCAAGTGCGTGTGAAGGAGAATGAGTAAGTGTGCAAAAAGAGTATGTGTGTGAAAGAGAAAGTGACAACAAACGATAAATTAGAGAGAGTGTGTGTTTTTTCGTTTCTTATGTGAACATATCACGCATGCATCTCCGAGATGGAAAAGCGAGGCGAGGAGATACACGAAGATAGCTAGTGTGTGATTGTTTGCAACAGAGAGAGACACCCCTATAGCACATGTCCAATAGAGGTCTGGCCAACAAGGAAAAAAGGTCGAGAGGGACACATGGATGGCATGGACGCAAGGGGAGGGAGAGAGAGGGTGTGTTTGTGATAGAGAGATCCCCTCGAGATCGTGAGGGGACTATATGGGTGGGAAATCGAGGGAGTGTGTGCGCGATAGAAAGATGCCCCGAGAGAAATCAAGATAGACCATGCACATGTTTGTGATGGAGACTAAGATTAGCTAGTCATATACATATAGGGGGGACTGCGTGTGCCTACAATTGAGTGAGAGACCATCATACTTGGCTAGCTGGGCATGAGATTGTGTGTGTGTGTGTGTGTGGGTGAGATGGAGAGAGAACGATGGAGACAGATAGAGTTTTAGATGGGCCTATCGAGTGTGAGTGGGATATGCATGTGTATGTGTGACCTAGGTGGATGGAGAGTTTGAGAGAGGGGGGGAAGAGCTTCGAGACGACATAGTGGTGCGTGAGAGAGTTACGGGCAAAGAGCCAAGGAATTTGTGTGTGTACGATGAGTGCACCCAAGATATCTAGCTTGGACTAGCTAGAGTATCATACATAGTGTGCGAGAGAGACCTATAGATGGTGTATATATGAATGCGCACTAGAAAGACCCCCCCCCCACACACACACACAGAGAGAGAGAGAGAGAGAAAGGGAGAAGGACCAATAAGGTTTTTGTGTAGGATGTGTGCGACAAAATTGAAGATTGTCGGTGAGAGAGTGAGAGAGAGAGAGAGAGAGAGAGAGCGAGAGAGAGAGAGAGAACAGGAGTCCGGGAGAGGGGGAGGTCGCGTTTTATGCATCAAAGACTGATATATACTTGCATTCAAATATTTAAATTGGAGACCATGTTGTCTGCAATCCACACATGAATGGATATATGTGTATATCAAACAAGTTCATTAATTTGACTTTCAACATGTTCATGGAGTACTATAATACTGTACAACATGCTACTCGATTGAGGTGTTCAATTTTGGATTTAGTTCACTATTTTGACCTACTGAAGGAGCTAGTTCATTGAATCGAGATATTTCATTTTGGGTTTGATTCGCGTTTTTGAGTGGGTCAACTATTTGTCATATAGTAAATCGCTAGCAACGAGCATGTAAAAACACATTACTCCCGAGCATCATCTCTCCATCAAAAAAAGAAGTGGCAAGCTAATATTTCAAAATTTGATTCGAATCGCCTTGGTAAGGTAGACGTGGATGCTCGTTCTCCCAAAATTTGAACGAACCGTTAAACATCCTCTCTGCTCGGTGGAATTCGCCCGAGAAAATAAATGGGAGACGCGAAATTACCGTCCTATGTGGGACACACATCAATTGGCCCGTTGGACATCGAGGGTAGGTTCGTAACTTCATCCAAGTGCGCTTCTCCTTGGCCGAAATGACATGTGCCAAATAATTCATAAACCATGGTCGGCAAAACACGCTCTCCTTGCCCGAAATAGCTTGCGCCCACTATTTCAAAACACGCTCTCCTCGCCCGACTTCGCTCGCGCCCACTATAGTTCAAAACACGCCCTCCTCGCCCGAAATCACTCCCGCCCACTATTTGGGGAGAAGCAAAGTTACTCTACTATCCCCGACCCTCAGTACACAGACCCAAACCGAGAAGCCTATAGGCAAGGATAGAACTGTAACTCCCCCTCACATTTCAGACAAATGCGTCCGTAAGACATGGTTCCACTCCCCTCCCAATTCCCCCCCCCCCGCCCGCCCCCATT
>NC_041383.1:673177987-673240680 GCF_002162155.2 Triticum dicoccoides | reverse complement strand
CCTTCTCCTCGGGAAGCTCCCTTCTCCCGAGCCGCGAAACCTCAGCCCACCTCCATGGCGCCCCCGACCACACCAATTTCACAGCCGCCCTCCTCCCTAATGCCGGAGACGTTGTCTAATTGCCGTCGTGCACTGGGCCGTGTGCCTCTTACTCCGTGTTGTTGGTGCTTCCTCGATGACGGTCGCGTGAACCGTACCGGAGCCAATTCGCCCCCGCCGTTGTTCATGGCGCCAGAGCGGCTCCAACTTCGGATCCGTCCAGAGTCCTGGCGCTGCTTCCGCGTAGCCATCGACCGTCGTGACATCGCTCTTTTCCTGCCGCCAGTCACCACCGCAACCACGCCGGCCTCACCAACTCGGCAGCTGGACCTACCTACTTCACCATGCCGCCAGATAGGTCGCACCCTCATCTGAAATCACTTTATTTAGGCTTCAGTTGTCTGAATTTTTATTCTGGGCCAATCGATTCCCAATGGGAAGCAGCACCCCTCGAGGCGGCGGAGCTCCTAGGTTGTCGGTTGGCTGGTGTCTAACATAAGGGTGCGGGGCTGCAAGTTCACCGCGGAAGCAGCGCTTAGATGGCTATATTTTAGAGTTGTGTGGGTTGAAGGCACTGCCACCGCCGGATCTGGATGACGGGGAGTCTTTGTGGATTGGCCCGGGGGCGGCGCAACCACGGCAGTGCGGTGGGGCGGGGAGCGGGGTTTTGGACAGGGCCATGGACGGCGGAGGCAGGCTGCTCTGCCGTTGGTCGCTGGCTCTTCGGGGAAGATTCCGAACAGTGTTAGCCGGGAGGCACACGACGGCCATCAAGCCATCCGGCATAGATCGGACAGTACCAAAATAAAATAAAATCGTGTGACCCCAATTTACTCTTCATTCAACAGACATGTGACCACTCTCGTACCTTGTTGTTGATCTCTTAGTGTATTTCTTCGGATCAAAGAGATATGTCGTTCTTAACTTTATGTGTTATCTGCATCTTCAGACACACCGTCTTCCGACTCACCGTCTTCCGACTCACCGCAACTGCTCCAACAAGGGAAGCATACACCAGAAGGGAGCTACAGTCCCCACTCAACAGTTCCCTGCATCGAATGCGTGTGCCCGACATGGATAGCCACAACAACTGCAGGGCCATCGACAAGTCAGCACATGATGCTCACTCCTATGGATGGCAGCCAGATAGGTTGTACCCTCATCTTACTTGTGTGCAACATTTATGGCTTTGTTATTCATCTAAGCATGGAAAATAGATCATCACATTTCACTGTATATTCATGCTGATCTCTTACGGGTCTTGTTCAAGAGTTCACGTTGTTCCATAGTTCAGCTAAGATACTTGTTCTTTAGGTAACGTTGTTCCATAGTTATCATCCATCAGCCAATGCTATCCCACAGGCTGGTGATTACAGTATTATACCACTTCTAGTATTACCTATGTTGTTCTTTAATACTTTGGTGTGCCATCTAGTTAATCTTGAGTACAAATGATACATATTCTGTAGCTTTCATCTGTGTTCTCCCTTTAGTTTATGAGACCTGTTGCTGCTAGTTAACCCCAGTCCTACTATTTATGTCATCTCCTATAGGCACTCATTTACATAAATCTAACTACTAGTTGCCTTCCATGCATGTCAGATATAATTGCACACACTGATATATCCACAAGAACCTCACGGAGCAATGTAAAGGCCAATAAACTTGTTGTCAATGATACCCGATATGATGGAACATGTAAAGGCAGTTCTTCAGAAGACTTGCAGAAAGATGATGAATCCTCTTCACCCCACAAGGTCCTTGCTCTAACTTGGCCTGTGATATGGGTACAGCATGCATATAATGTCCTGGAGTGTATCTACTCTGTTGCAATGCCATGTGCTTAGCATGCTGATCATGCATGTAAATATGTCATGCCTTCCTGTTTTTCAGTACCTATTCCATTCATGATAACATGTTTTCAAATTCAAGTACTGTCATTCTACTCTATGGCAATACCATCTGCTTAATTTGGACATCATGCTTCTGAATATCTTATGCATTGTATTCATCAGTATGTACTTCATCTGTCTGCCATACCATGTTTTTTACATTGAAGTGTTGTTCTAGTGCTCTGTTGCAATGCCATCTTATTTTCCCAATCATACACGTGTATGTTGCCTTGGTTATTTCTGTATGTATTCCGCTAGCATATAGTTTTACATTCAACTAGTTTTTTTTGCTGTGTTGTCATGTCGTATCCCTAGCTCTTACACCATACTCCCTCCGTCCGGATTACATGTTGCCGAAATGGATAAAAAAGGATGTATCTAGAACTGAAATACGCCTAGACCCATCCATTTTTTTCTGGATGGAGGGAATACATGTTAATATGTCATGCCTTTCTATTCTCCAGTACATATTCCATCTCTCTGTTGTCGCATGTTTTATAATTAAAGCACCATTCTTCTATACAAGGCATGCAAGGGGAAGACGACTATGTTAGAATCTGAAGGGTTACAAATAAGGCCTTCGCAAAAGATCCAAAGGCCAGGAGATAATAAACCAACTCTAGTTTTTATGGATACTGCTCCAGCACAGAGAAACCCAACTCCTACTGATAATAAGCAGATTCCAGTGGCCAAAGAACTAGTCCGCTCCAGTCGAGCAAAAATATGTCAACTCAATTCTAAGAAGTGTGTGCGTATCCTTGCGTCATGAAATTTTATAGCATGCTGATCATATTTTCTACATGTTTCTTACCCACCTCTCTTTTAGAAAATAAGCTTAACAGATAGAAGAATTTCTGCAATGGTATCATTTATGAGGAAAGATTCTTGCAGGAATTCTCTATGCTCCAATGTAGATGTAAGTACCTGTTGTATATCACTATATTTTTACATCAGCATGTATTTTGTTAATCAGCGTGAATCCAACCTTTATCTGATCTAAATTTAGTTGTAGCAAAATGTATGATTGAAGGCCACAATGTTGATTTTTGCAAGGAAAACTGCCTGGTAGTTTTGCATTCTGAGCTGCATGAGTGTACTATCTCATATTAGTGGGATTGAATACTTTGGTTCTGCAGTGGGTTTTTCAGTGTTTTTTACTGTGTTGTCATGTCGTATCCCCAGCTCTTACATCATACTCCCTCCGTCCGGATTAAATGTCGCAGAAATGGATAAAACAGGATGTATCTAGAACTAAAATACGCCTAGATCCGTCCATTTATTTCCGGATGGAGGGAATACATGTCAATATGTCATGCCTTTCTATTCTTCAGTACCTATTCCATCTCTGCTGTAGCATGTTTTATAACTGAATCACCATTCTTCTATATCAGGCATGCAAGGGGAAGACGGCTCTGTTAGAATCTGAAGGTAAACAAACCAGGTCTTTGCAAAAGATCCAAACGCCAGGAGATAATAAACCAACTCCATTTTTCATAGATACTGCTCCAGCATAGAGAAACCCAACTCCCACTGATAATAAGCAGATTCCAGTGGCCAAAGAACTAGTCCGCTCCAGTCCAGCAAAAGAATGTCAACTCCATTCTAAGAAGTGTGTGCGTATCCTCGCATCATGAAATTTTATAGCATTCTGATCATATTTTCTACATGTTTCTGACCCATCTCTCTTTTATAAAATAAGGTTAAACGACAGAAGACTTCCTCCATTGGGATCGTATTCGAGGAAAATATCTTGCGGGAATTCTCTGTGCTCCAATGCTGATGTAAGTACCTGTTGTATATCACTATATTTTTACATCAACATGTATTTTGTTAATCGGCGTGAATCTAACCTTTATCTGATCTAAAATTAGTTGTAGCAAAATGTTAAAGGCGCCAATGTTTATTTTTGTAAGGAAAATTGTCTGGTAGTTTTGCATACTGAGCTGCATGAATGTACTATCTCATATCATGCACATTACTGAATTGTAGTGCTTCTCTGGTTGCCCATTCATTCATTGTGTCAATGTTGCTTTCGTACTACCTTACCTGGCTGATGATAGATGTGCCATATTGTGTTAATTTGGTGTAGGCTACTTGCCCAAACATTCATTGTGTCAATGTTGCGTTCCTATTATCTGACTTGGCCAATGATAGCAATGCTAGTGTGTTAATTTTGTGCAGGCTGCTGAAGATAAGAAGACAAACTCTGAAAACAGCAAGGCAACCCCATTGTTTCTTTCCAGTAAATCGAGGCCAGGTAATATGGCAATAACTCATGATTAATCTGTTTGGTTCCCGTCCTAATTTATGTTATGATGTAGTGGTCGAGACACTCTCCACTATCAATAATACAAGCCTGCCAAAATCGCCATCTAAATCTGTTCAGTATCCTCTGTCTCGAATGCAACGGAATAAATGTATGTTTGTGAACCAATTAATGGCTAAAGCAATGATGGAAATGGTGGATGAATCAGAGGTGCAGAGTCGTGCGACACAACAACTGATCAATGTTTTCAGAGACAGTGTAGCAAAGCAGAAAGAACTTGCCCACATGCTTATGGGCATCATCTGTGTTGAGGTTGCAGATTGTGATGTTGTAGATGGTTAGGTTCTGCTCATTTATTTGCACTGGCATCAATCTTTGGTTGCCCAGTGGATGTAATTTCCTGTAATATATGCTGGATGTGCAACGCTATTCCCTGTATATCGTACCTTTGCGTGATCGGTTTTGGTCATGTGCATAATTGCTCATCGTAATGGGCTCAAATTATCTAATTTGGCCTAAAGACATGTACGAACTTTAGTGGGCCCATTAAGTTAATGGGCCGTTACTAGGCCGAAAGTTAATGGTCGGCCCTCTTACCTCTCGGGTCGTTAACAGGCCGACATCGAAGCGGACAACAGGTGGCCCCAGTTTATTTCACGGGTCATTAACATGCCGTTACTAATTTTGGGCTACATATGGCCCAACTATACTGTAGGCCTTTAGCAGGCCGAAAGAGAGAGCGGGCTTGTACTGGACCATGAAGACCATGGGCCGCTAAGAGGCCGAAAGTCGGGTCGTATTGTAGATGGCCCAACTGTGTTGTGGGCCTTTAGCAGGCCGAAAGAGAAACCGGGCTGGTATTGGACCATGAAGGGCATGGGCCGTTAAAGGGCCCTAACTAAGGTCCGACTACAAATGGCCCAACTCATTTATGGTCCGTTAACAGGCCGAAAGTCACACAGGGCTGGGAATTGGCCCAACACTTAAATGGGTCGCTAAAAGGCGAAAACTCAGGTCCGACTAAAAATGGCCCAACTGATTTATGGGCCGTCAACAGGCTGAAAGTGACACCGGGCCAGAAAATTGGCCCAACACTTAAATGGGCCGCTAAAAGGCCGAAACTCAGGTCTAACAACAAATGGCCCATCAGATTTATGGGCCGTCAACAGGCTGAAAGACACACCGGGCCGGAAACTAGCCCAACATTTAAATGGGTCGCTAAAACGCTAAAAGATGTACATCCTGAAAATTGGCCCATCCATTAAACGGGCCGTTTACAGGCCGAAATCTCATCGGGCCGATACGGAGCCCAGATATATAGCAGGCTGTTAACGGGGTCGGACTGACGATGGGCTGCAATGGTGTCAAATCTTTAACGGGCCGTTGACGGGCCGAATTGGCTCATCTCGTATGGGCCGTGGGCTTAAATGGACCTGACACAAGTAGGCCTTATATGGGCTGGCCTGCTAATTTTTACTGGGCCAGCCTTTTCACAGGAATGGGCCTCTGTTGGGCCGTGCCACGTGTCGACATACCATAGGCGTCTTCCATCCAATGAGTGGATGACATCTATCCCAACGGTGAGCCGACATGTGTTTCCTCCAGCCAATGATGATTTTACACGTGGAAAATCACCATTGATTGGGGCTGTTAACGGGTTATCGGATCCAAAACCCGACCCGATAGCTTAACAGCGTTCCGTTACGGTGGATGCCACGTGTCGGTCACCCTTGAGGAAAGCACTTCTGTGACGCGCGATTTATCGTCATGGAAGTGGACACTTCCGTGATGATAATTTTGGTAATGTCATGGAACACTTCTACGACAGCACAGGTATGACTATCTTGATTCTGTCATAAATTTGTCATGGATGTACATGCATGACAAAAAACACGACCTACTGTGACAAACACGTATCATCACGGAAGTGTATTTTTTTGTAGTGTTTATCACCCTCACTTAGCCATAGAAGTTCTATAATTTTAAATTTTGGCGTAGCCCCTGGTATTCGGAAGGCCGAACTTGGGGCGCTATACACACCTAAATTGGACAAAGACCGATTCCTCGCCTGAAGCAGAAAAAATCTTTAAGGATTTGAAACCTCTCAAACAGCGACCAGCTCTCGCCGCATCATGACAGTCAGTTTTCGGCTTTCTCTACTGAGGTGCTCGTCTGGAAGAACCGGGACACAATCGCAGTAGTTCTCCCTTTACTACCCTAGCCGATATAGCGGAACGTAGGGTAGCAAGCACAGGAGTCGGGCAACCCAACTATTGACCCAAGACATGATTTGGAGCTGATGCATATAATGCTGTAAGTTCAGGGTGCCGCACTGTCGAAAGTGTTCGGACTTTCTTGCCGTGGTATGGGGTACACTAAAGCCCCTGGCGAACTGAACGTACCAGAGTGTACGGGTGCGATTTGTAATAAATAAACAGTCAAGGAAAAATGAAATGACGTAATAAGCTAATGCTGTAAATTATTTTTCCTTGTTATTTGAATGATACGTCAAGGTGTACGTATACAAGTAGTGCGATAAGAAAAATAGGGCTTATTTGACATGCCCTAACCAAGGGCGAGCTGCGTGCAGGTATGTAAAATAGGTATAGCGATCGTTATCATAGACCAACTAGGGATTCCCTTGTACGTCAAAGCTCCTTGCCTCCTTGGCATTTCCGTCCCGTGACGAGTCCGATAATCAGGTTATCGGAAGAGCCTCAAGAAGATAGGGACCTGAAAGAAAGAAAAAGATGAAGGTATGCGGATTCCGGGGCGGTTGAGCCGCCTTGTGGACCGCGGTCTAGCTGTGCCTCCATCTATGCCCATGGAAGTTTGACCGCGTAATTATGTACAAATGGCATGAATTTCGCCATTTAACTGGGGCAAGGTCAGAGGCCGAATTGCTAGGCGGGCTCTGGATGGGTCGGACGATCCTGTTGCAGAGTACTCCGGACTCGCTTGATGGTGTCCGTGGGCTTTATTGCCGAATTGAAGGTCTGCCTAAGGAGGTTGCTCTGTACTTCTGCTGCAAGGGTTGCAGTGTGCTCCTCCATACAGAGGGAGTGCTCTGTATTTCCATTGACTGTTATAACACCGTGAGGTCCAGACATCTTGAGCTTGATATAGGTGTAGTGTGGCACCACATTGAATCGAGAAAATGTGGTTCGTCCTAGTAGTGCATGATAACCACTACAGAAGGGGACAATATAGAAGATTAACTCCTCGCTTCGGAAGTTGTCCGGTGATCCGAAGACCACTTCCAGTGTGATTGAGCCTGTACAACAGGCCTCTACACCTGGTATGACACCTTTGAAGGTGGTTTTGGTGGGTTTGATCTTTGAGGGATCGATACCCATTTTGCACACTATATCCTGATAGAGCAGGTTCAAGCTGTTGCCACCGTCCATGAGGACACGTGTGAGGTGGAATCCGTCAATGATAGGGTCAAGGACCAGTGCGGTTGAGCCGCCATGATGGATACTGGTCGGATGATCCCTGCGATCAAAGGTGATCAGACAGGAAGACCATGGGTTGAACTTTGGGGTGACTGGCTCCATCGCGTAGACGTCCCTTAGTGCATGCTTCTGCTCCCGCTTGGGAATGTGGGTGGCGTATATCATGTTTACTGTTTCACTTGGGGAGGAAATTTCTTATGTCCTCCTGTGTTCAGCGGCCGGGGCTCCTCGTCGTCATCACTATGCGACCCCTTTTCCTTGCTTTTGGCATTTATCTTGTCGACCTATTTAAATACCCAACATTCTCTGTTGGTGTGGTTGGCTGGTTTATCGGGGGTGCCATGGATTTGACAGGAGCGATCGAGTATGTGGTCCAGACTGGACAGGCCCGGATTTCTTCTTTTAAATGGCTTCTTCCGATGACCGGACTTAGACACACTGGATTCGTCATTGACGGCCGTGTCATCGGCGTTGTCGCTATTATTGAGACGCTTGTGTCTGTTCTGCCGAGGCTTGCCATTGCTATCTCTGGCGTCCGAAGTGCCAGGATTTCTTGTTCTGCTATTGCTACGGGCCAACCAGCTGTCCTCGCCCGCACAAAAGCGGGTCATGAGTTTCATAAGGGATGCCATGGATTTCGGCTTCTCTTGGCCGAGGTGTTGGGCAAGCCACTCGTTGCGGATGTTATGCTTAAAGGCCTCTAGGGCTTTGGCAGCCAGACAGTCGACAATTTGGTTCTTTTTAGTTAAGAACTGTGTCCAGAATTTCCTGGCTGACTCTCCGGGCTGTTGGGTTATGTGACTTAAGTCATTAGTGTCCGGTGGTCGCACATAAGTGCCCTGGAAGTTGTCAAGGAATGCGTCTTCCAAGTTCTCCCAACTGCCGATGGTGTTTGCCGGCAGACTATTCAGCCAGTGCCAGGCTGGTCCCTTGAGCTTTAGTGGGAGGTACTTGATGGCATGTAGATCATTGCCGCGGGCCATGTGAATATGGAGAAGGAAATCTTCAATCCACGGGGTTTGTTATCCCATCATATGGTTCGATGTTTACGGGTTTAAACCCTTCTGGGAACTCATGCTCCATTACTTCATCGGTGAAGCATAGGGGGTGTGCGGCGCCTTTATGGCGGGCTACATCGTGACGCAGCTCTGATGATTCTGGTCTGCTAAGTTCGGCCAGGATGGATTTGTATTTAGTGTATCCGGTGTGGCGGTCATCGTCACGCGTTGGGGCACGCCCCCGCGATCTGTAGATCGATCTTGATTGTCTTGCTTTGTTTTCCAATTCGTCTTGCAGGTCATGCGTGTAGCCCGGGGCCTTCGTGTTTTTATTTGAATGGCGACGGGGTGCGGGCTAGTGTTCGGGTTGATACGTCGCTTTATCTCGGCCACGAGGTGGTCGGTCAGCCGCATCATGCGCTGGTAGTATAGGCTCTTGTGCCTCATCCTCGAATTGTGGTAACAACCTGCGCCTCAGGTAGCTTTTGGTTGGGCATTCGAGTCTGTATTCCTCGGCCGCCAGGACCTCAGTCCATCTGTCAGTGAGCAGATCTAGATCAGCTTGAAGCTACTGCTGTTTTTTCTTCAGGCTTTTTGCAGTGGCTATAAGCCGGCGCTTGAAGCGCTCCTGCTCGATGGGATCCTCAGGAACGACAAATTCTTCGTCGCTCAAGCTCACCTCGTCTTCGGAGAGGGGCATGTAATTTTCATCCTCCGAGTCTTCATCAATTGCCTATTCATCAGGGCTAGCTTGCCCCTCCTCCGTCCGGCCTTCTCGAAGCTTCACGGGGCGGGATTGTTTTCATCTTCGGCATCATCCGGAGTGCTATTGTCTCTGGTGCCGGTATCGCTATTTTTACTATGGCGAGGTTTAGAGCAGCGCCGCTGAAGTCGGCGCTTGGGTTGCTTCTCAAGAGGGTCATCCTCGATCGCATCCTTTTGATCCTCGCCATTGTTTTCTTTGGGTATGTCCACCATATATATGTCGTATGATGAGGTGACAGTCCAGCGCCCTGTGGGAGGTGGTTCTTGTTCTTGGTCGGCATCGTCATCTATACCATCGATGTCTTCGGATTCGAAATCAAGCATGTCGGTTAAGTCATCAACAGTGGCTATTAAGTGGGTGGTGGGTGGGAAATGAATTCCTTCGTCATCCGCTTCCCACTCGAGCCGGACATAGTTCGGCCAAGAGTCTCCTGACAAGGAGAGAGATTTTAATGAGTTTAGCACATCGCCCAAGGGCGAGTGCTAAAAGATATCCGTGGAGCTAAACTCCATGATCGGTGCCAAGTCAGATCCGATGGGCACGGATGCACGCGGTTCGGAGCCTATGGCCGGGTACGAGTCCGAGGGTCCAATGATACAGGTCTCCTTGGAAGTGAGATCTGTGTTCGGCTCTATTGCCGCGGAGTGCGCGGCCTCCGTGGCGGGGTCCATCCACCCATCCTCGGATGGCATGATCTGCCCTGGGTTTAAACCCAGGGCAGTTGCAGGTGCAATCTCCTGAACACCGTTCGATGGCAGATCTGAGTCATGCTCATCATGACTATAGGGCGCACCTATCGTGGGCTCGAATCCGTCGAAGATCAAGTCTCCGTGGATGTCGGCCGTGTAGTTCAGGCTTCCAAACCTGACCTGATGACCAGGGGCATAGCTATCGATCTGCTCCAGGTGGCCAAGCGAATTGGCCCGCAGTGCGAAGCCGCCGAATACGAAGATCTGTCCGGGGAGGAAAACCTCACCCTGGACCGCATCGTTGTGGATGATTGAAGGAGCCATCAAGCCTTACGGTGACGACACAGTGGAACTCTCAATGAAAGCACCAATGTCGGTGTAAAAACCGGCGGATCTTGGGTAGGGGGTCCCGAATTGTGGGTCTAAGGCTAATGGTAACACGAGGCAGGGGACACAATGTTTACCCAGGTTCGGTCCCTCTCTATGGAGGTAATCCCCTATTTCCTTCTTGATTGATCTTGATGATATGAGTATTACAAGAGTTGATCTACCACGAGATCGTAGAGGCTAAACCCTAGAAGCTAGCCTATGGTTATGATTGTTGTTATCCTACGGACTAAAACCTCCAGTCTATATAGACACCGGAGGGGGCTAGGGTTACACAGAGTCGGTTACAGAGAAGGAAATCTACATATCCGAATTGCCAAGCTTGCCTTCCACGCAAAGGAGAGTCCCACCCGGACATGGAACAAAGTCTTCAATCTTGTATCTTCATAGTCCAACAGTCCGGCATAAGCATATAGTCTAGCTGTCAGAGGACCCCCTAATCCGGGACTCCCTCACCGTCGTCCGCTGTTGTGACCTGAACCTCCTGCGACACATGGTTAGCATAAGCTTGCTCCTGAGGAATTAGTGGTACCCGGTAGCTGTTGTTGTCGGCGCGGTTGCTGAGGCTCCCTTGAGGCTCCTGAAAGGGCTCGGCTTCTAGCGTCTCTTCCTCCCAGCCTGGTACGAGGAACGAGCCAGGGTCGTCTTCCAGTGCGTACTCCCGATCCACCATGCGGGGCACGTAAGCCTCCAAAGCTGCCGCCTCGAAGACTTTGCCGTAGTGCCCCACACTCCATGTTTCCCGGCCTAGCGCGCCGTCTTGAGGATGGTAGGGCAGCGGCCCGCCCAGGCCGTAGGAGGCAATGTGCATGCCCTCATTCACCGAAGGTGGTGCGGGTGCGACCCGGCATTCGGCATCGATGGTTGAGCTGGTGTCGATGAAGCATTGGGGCGTGCTTGGGGGCACGCAGGCGCGGAGAGGTCCGCCGTGTGGTCCGGCCGAGGCCTGTGGTGCAAGCTGGAAGCAGAAAGGCGGTGCCCCCGAGGCCGCGGCATCCAGGAGCTCGGCAACATGCTCCAGCAACGCATCCCCACCGCTCTCCATCAACCTGCATCGCAGAACCTCCCGAGCCACGGTGAACGCGGCTCTCATGTTTGCTTGCTCCCATCGGGTGTGCGGCACCGTGGCCGCGCCATGGCTTGAGGCCCTTGCGTCTGCCCGCACCTGCCGCAGAGTAAGGGCAGGCGGTGTGTGACTGCGCCGCTGGCGCCCCATAGTGTTCTGCAGTGCGCGAGCTGCCTGTTGCGTGGGGTTGAGGTCTTCTTGGGCAGGCGGTGTTGCTCGGGCTGGCCAGGCCGCCCAGCGGTTGGCGCTGGTCATCGGGTCACCAGACATGGATGCGATGGAGCTATGGGACACGGATCAGCGGAATGAAGACTTTGGTGCACCCCTACCTGGCGCGCCAATTGTCGGATTTTGGGTTCCGTCAAAACCCTTGAGGTTCGAACACTGGGGTGCGCATGAAGATTTCCCCTACCAAATCTCGCTCTCAGCCTCGTCGCGATCCCTAAGCTTAGCTCGATGAACTCACAACACAAGAGACACAAGATTTATACAGGTTCGGGCCACCGTGGTGGTGCAATACCCTACTCCTGTGTGGTGGTGGTGGATTGCCTCTTGGGCTGATGATGAACAGTACATGGGAAGAACAGCCTCCTGAGGAGAGGTGTTCTTGAGCTGGTCCGATGTTTTACTTGTTCCGGTTTCGGTCCCTTCCTACTGTGGTGGCTAGTCCTATTTATAGAGGCCCTGGTCCTATCCCCGAATATTGAGCGGGAAGGGATCCAACAATGGCCAATTTGAAAGGGGACAACTAGTACAAGCTATCCAGACTAAAGGTGGTCTACGCCTGTCAAAGGCGCTGGTGGTGACGCTGTCTTGGGCTCCACGGTGACCTCCATCCTGCCGTCCTGCTGGTCTTGGTCTTGTTGCACCGATATGGAAACCTTTGCCTGGTGCCTCGGTACTGCGTGCTTGCACTTGCCCCCTTAGCACCAAAGGGGAAATGAGGACACTACACGCGCTGGCGCCCGCCTGGCCTTGGTTATCATGGCTTGCATCACAGGAACCTCGCGAGGTACCCCATGCCTTGATCTCTCCGCCCCCTCGTGAGCCTGCCTGGTGAGGCCGCTCCTGTGGAGGCCTTGCATCGTCCGCCTCGCGAGGCTTGGCCCCTCACGAGGGTCTTGTGTGTTGGCTGACGAAAACAGGCCGTACTGGGCCATTTGTGGAGCCACACCGTGGGACGCAGACAGGCAAGTCTAGGGACCCCCGTTCCTAGAACGCCGACACACAGGACAGCGGCCAAAGTTATCCTTAGTAACTAGTGGACTAAGGAATTGTCTCGATTATGGAGGTGGTAAAGGAGTTTGTCGTAAAGGGTTACGTCAATGCAAACTTTGACACTAATCCGGATGATTCTGAGTAGTAAACTGGATTCGTATAGTAGAGCAGATATTTGGAATATTTCCAAATGGCGCGTGGTAGCTGCATCTACAAGATGACATAGAGATTTGTAAAGCACACACGGATGTGAAAGGTTCAGACCCGTTGACTAATAACCTCTCTCACAAGCAAGATATGATCAAACCCCATGGGTGTTGGATTCACTACAATCACATAGTGATGTGAACTAGATTATTGACTCTAGTGCAAGTGGGAGATTGTTGGAAATATGCCCTAGAGGCAATAATAAAATGGTTATTATTATATTTCATTGTTCATGATAATTGTCTATTGTTCATGCTATAATTGTATTAACTGGAAACCGTAATACATGTGTGAATACATAGACCAAAACATGTCCCTAGTAAGCCCCTAGTTGACTAGCTCGTTGATTAATAGATGGTTATGGTTTCCTAACCATGGACATTGGATGTCATTGATAACGGGATGACATCATTAGGAGAATGATGTGATGGAGAAGACCCAATCCTAAGCATAGCACAAGATCGTGTAGTTCGTTTGCTAAGAGCTTTTATAATGTCAAGTATCATTTCCTTGGACCATGAGATTGTGCAACTCCCGGATACCGTAGGAATGCTTTGGGTGTATCAAACGTCACAACGTAACTGGGTGGCTATAAAGGTGCACTACAGGTAGCTCCGAAAGTGTCTGTTGAGTTGGCACGAATTGAGACTGGGATTTGTCACTCCGTATGACGGAGAGGTATCTCTGGGCCCACTCGGTAATGCATCATCATAATGAGCTCAGTGTGACTAAGGAGTTAGTCACGGGATCATGCATTACGGAACGAGTAAAGAGACTTCCCGGTAATGAGATTGAACGAGGTATGGGGATACCGACAATCGAATCTCGGGCAGGTAACATACCGATAGACAAAGGGAATTGTATACGGGATTGATTGAATGCCCGACATCGTAGTTCATCCGATGAGATCATCGTGGAACATATGGGATCCAATATGGTTATCCAGATCCTGCTATTGGTTATTGGCCGGGAGGTGTCTCGGTAATGTCTGCATAGTTCCCGAACCCGTAGGGTCTACACACTTAAGGTTTGGTGATGCTAGAGTTGTTATGGGAAATAGTATGTGGTTACCTAAGGTTGTTCGGAGTCCCAGATGAGATCTCTGACGTGACGAGGAACTCCGGAATGGTCTGAAGGTGAAGATTGGTATATTGGACGAAGGGTATTGGAGTCTGGAATTGTTCCGGGGGTACCGGGTGACGACCAGCATGTCCGAAAGGGGGTTCGGAGGCCCCGGCAAGCGTTGGGGAGACTTATGGGCCAAGGGGATGGGGCACATCAGCCCACTAAGGTGTTGTGCGCCCCTCCCACGTAACCTGAGAGGTGGGGGCGCCTCCCCTAGGGAAGCCGCCCCTCCCGGTTTGGGGGGCAAGTTTCCGAGGGATGGGGGCGCCCAAACACATCTAGGGTTTCCCCTGTGGCTGCCGCCCCTCCCCTAGGGAAACCCTAGGGCGCCTCCTCCTCCCCCCTTCCCCCTATATATAGTGAGGAAGAGAGAGGGCAGCCGCACCCCTTCCCGTGGCGCAGCCCCTCCCTCCTCCAACACCTACTCCTCCTCCGCAGTGCTTGGCGAAGCACTGCAGGAGAACCACAAGCTCCACCACCACGCCGTCGTGCTGCCAGAGCTCTCCCTCAACTTCTCCTATCCCCTTGCCGGATCAAGAAGGTGGAGACGTCCTCGGGCTATACGTGTGTTGAACACGGAGGCGCCGTCCGTTTGGCGCTAGATCGGATCTTCCGCGATTTGAATCGCCGCAAGTATGACTCCATCAACCGCGTTCTTGTAACGCTTCCGCTTAGCGACCTTCAAGGGTATGAAGATGCACTCCCTTCTCTCTCTCTCTCTCATTTCTAGCATCTCGTAGATTGATCTTGGTGACACATAGGAAAATTTTGAATTATTACTATGTTCCCCTATAGAAGATTCGCCCCCCAGATATGAATTGCCTGTTGTGCCTGATGGTTATGTTATGGATGAAGGAACTACTAGAGACTTTCTTGCTTGCAATGATAGATATGATCTTAAGAAACTGTTAGGTAAGCTAAAAGAAAAGTCTTTGAATGCTACAATGCAATATGAGCCTACTTTTGCTACTTCACCTATCTGCGTTACTGATAAGGATTATGAATTCTCTGTCGATCCTAAGTTAATTACCTTGGTTGAATCTGATCCTTTCTATGGCTATGAATCTGAAACTGTTGTGGCACATCTTACTAAATTGAATGGTATAGCCACCCTATTCATTCATGAGGAAAAAATTCGCTATTACTACATTCTTAAATTGTTTCCTTTCTCATTAAAGGTTGATGCTAAAATATGGTTTAATTCTATTGCTCCTGGTTGTGTGCATAGTCCCCAGGATATGATTTATTACTTCTCGGCGAACTATTTCCTCGCTCATAAGAAACAAGCTGCCTTAAGGGAAATATTTAATTTTGTGCAAATTGAAGAAGAGAGTCTCCCACAAGCTTGGGGGAGGCTTCTCCGATTACTTAATGCTTTTCCTGATCATCCTCTCAAGAAAAATGAAATACTTGATATCTTTTATAATGGACTAACCGATGCTTCTAGAGACCACCTAGATAGTTGTGCTAGTTGTGTTTTCAGGGAAAGAACTGTTGAGCAAGCTGAATTACTATTGAATAATATATTGAGTAATGATAATGATTGGACACTTCGTGAACCAACTCCTAAGCTAACTCTGAAGAAAAGGGGTATTCTATTTCTCAGTCCTAAAGATATGCAAGAGGCAAAGATCTATAAAAGAAAAAGGTATTAAAGCCGAAGATGTTAAGAATTTACCACCTATTGATGAAATACATGGTCTTGATAACCCGACACAGGTAGTAAAGGTAAATTCTCTCTATAGATTTGATGAAGGTGATATTCCTCGTAATAAGTCTGCTAGTCAATGCTTGGATGAGTTTGATAATTTTATTATTAAACAAGAGAACTTCAATGCTTATGTTGGTAGACAATTGAAACACATTGCTTATATGGTTGAACACTTGAGTGATTATATGTCTAGAGTTAAAGGTGACCTTGAGCTTATTAGTAAACATGCATCCATGGTTACCACTAAAGTAGAACAAGTACTTAAGGCACAAGATGATTAGCTCAATGAGTTAAATAATAAGAACAATGATAATGCTGTTAGAGTTATGACTAGAGGTGGTAGAATGACCCAGGAACCTTTGTATCCTGAGGGCCATCCTAAGAGAGTTGAGAAAGAATCTCAGAAAATTAATGTTGATGCACCTAGTCCTTCTAAGAAAAAGAAAAAGAAAAATGATAGGACTTTGCATGCTTCTAGTGAACCTGTTGTTGACACATCTGAGAATCCCAATGATATTTCTATTTCTGATGCCGAAACACAATCTGGTAATGAACATGAACCTAGTGATAATGTTAATGATGATGTTCATGTTGATGCTCAACCTAGTAATAACAATGATGTAGAGATTCAACCCGCTGTTGATCTTGATAACCCGCAATCAAAGAATCAACGTTATGATAAGAGAGACTTCGTTGCTAGGAAACACGGTAAGAAAAGAGAACCATGGGTTCAGAAACCCATGCCTTTTCCTCCTAAGCCATCCAAGAAAAAGGATGATGAGGATTTTGAGCGCTTTGCTGAAATGATTAGACCTATCTTTTTGCGTATGCGTTCAACTGATATGCTTAAAATGAATCCCTGTGCTAAGTATATGAAAGATATTGTTACAAATAAAAGAAAGATACCGGAAGCTGAAATTTCCACCATGCTTGCTAATTATACTTTTAAGGGTGGAATACCAAAGAAACTAGGAGATCTAGGAGTACCAACTATACCATGCTCGATTAAAAGAAACTATGTTAAAACTACTTTATCTGATCTTGGAGACGGTATTTGAGTTATACCTCTCTCTTTGTATCATAGACTTGATCTGAATAAGTTGACACCTATTGAAATCTCTTTGCAAATGGCCGATTAATCAACTCCTATACCCATTAGTATTTGTGAGGATGTGCCTATTGTGGTTGCAAACGTTACTATCTTAACGGACTTTGTTATTCTTGATATTCCCGAGGACGACAGTACACTGGTACGCGTCGGTGCTATATAAATGGTTTAAAACCCCTTTCCGCGATGACATTTGGAACCATCACCTAGTGAGTGTGGGTGTTTAGGGGGTCCTTCCCACATGACCCAAAAACCGACGGGGATATGCCCTCCTAGCACACACGCTCGGCAAAATAAGATCATGTGAGACCGGCGAGCGACCAAATACGATTATATGTACAGTAGTGCTCAAAAAAATAAAATTATACAGGCGAAATCATTTCCGGTCGTAACTACATCCCACATAGCCAGTCCCCGCGAAACCTTTCCGTTCGTATATACATCCCACACAGTCGCTGCAAGGAAAACGTTAAATCATTTGTGATGGCGTTCCCATCACACACAATATTAAAAAATTTATTGTTTGCGTTATTGAATGCATCACACACGGTGCGTAGAAGAAACTATGTGGCAAAGGCAATCCATCACACACAGTTTTTATGTGGTAAACGTTTGCGCAAGATGGCCTAACGCAAACAGTTTTGAAAAGAATGTCGTGTGTGATTGTTCATCGATCCAACACGGTTTATTCCTAGTAACTGTGTGTGTTGCCTTAGGTCATCGCCCACGGTATTTTCTCAATAACCGTTTGCAATAGCAAAGACCAATTAGCAGGCTATTTTGCCATTAGCAGGTTAATTGCCCTATTATTAGTAATCCATTTATTAATCTAATTGACATTCATATTAAACACATAATATGTTTCATTCCCATATTAAGGAAGCATGATTTCATAATTGAAATACATCAGAGTACAACATGATGTAGCTTCAGCACTTAGCTACCCCATTACACAACTGCACCAGCACCAAGTTTCACATGCAACATCTAGAACCTTTCGAAATTGGCATCATAAATGGTATATAGACAGATGCATCTCATCGGGAAAACTACTGAAGCGGAAGGCGAATATTGAGCCTTCATTAATGTTGAAGGTCTTTGCAACTTTAGGCCAGTGCCTGTGGATGATTGACCGTCCATCCTTCGTCCTCTTCAGGAACACTTCAATATTGAACCATGGGTGTTGTATGAATACCTTCCTCGCCTCCTGTCCATATAGGTGATTTGAGAGGTAATCATCAGTGAACTGTTTTGGAAAGGCCTGAAAGCAAGGATGTGCATAAATATCTTCTCTATATTGGAAATGGGGCAAAGGAATAAAAAAGACAAGGTATGATAGTTAGTACCATCCTGTAGTGAACTGATGTCTTCTTAATTGTGCAGACAAAGATCTTGGTGTTTTTTGTCACCAATTTCTTTATCCTAACAATCATTCTGAGTTTCTTGACTTGATTGATATTCATGGACAACTCATTTCCCCTTATGCAAAAAGGGTCGAGCAGTGGGTCAAAACATCTGACAGCAGGACCTACATGTGCGAGACCAAAGTGTTAAAAAGCTAAGTATTAGAATGTGCAATTGCACAATAATGTGCTATTAGATAACGGACCATGCGCGTGCTAACCTCGACTGTAAACCTTAGTGCTTCACATTATATTGTTTCCCTGCAACACATATAAGGTAGTTAGTTATCAGGTTAAGTAAGGGTTCGCATGCTATCAGTAAAATATGTTGATGAAAAATAAGCACATTGCAGATTCATCAGATTAATTCAAGCCACATGGAAAACCCATTTATCCAAACCAGGCATCATTACGAACTAGGAAATATAGCAACTGTATATGTTTCCCATGTATTAAGTGCAGCCAAATTCGATTATTCCTCACTTGCACAACAATACAAAATTATACCCACGACAATTGGACATTGCATTGCAGACTTAAACCAAGCAGTTAACTAAACACCACAACAAATGAACCAAACATTAACTGAGCACCACATTGCACAATATAACATACTCCTAATAGAAGATCAGACAGTTAACCAAACCAAGCATGCTTAACAACTTGGAAATATAGCAATTGTATTTGTTTCTCATGTATTTAGTATAGCCAAATCCAATTTATTTCTCACATGGTATACAATAACAGAATGCACCCACAACAATTGAACATCGCATTGTAGAATGGAACCAAACAGTTAACTAAACACCACAACAAATGAACCAAACGTTAACTAAGCACCACATTGCACAATTTATAACATACTAGAAGATCAAGCAGTTAACCAAACCAAGCATGCTTGACAACTTGGAAATATAGCAATTGGATTTGTTTCTCATGTATTTTGTAAAGAAAAAATCGATTTATTTCTCACATGGAAGACAATACAAAATTGCACCCTGAAGAATTGAACATCACATTTGCATAATTGAACCAAACAGTTAACTGAACACGACAACTAATTAACCAAACAGTTAATAAGTGAGCACCACATTGCACGACATATAGAGCATAGACACTAGAGCAACAGATTGCATGGTAAAAGTAGATAGCACAATTCACTAGAATTTGTTAAGGAAAGGCAGGAGCGGCACACGCAACGGGTAAACTGAGCATGCTTAACCTGCATAGCTAGCAAATGGCAAGGTGCTCCTCCAAGATCTGGGGGTCGGCACGAATGGCAGCCATCGCGACCTCATCCGCGCGTGCGGCCACGATTTGCTTCTCCACTGCCAAATGCTCCTTGAGATCCTGGCTATACTGCGTGCACCATGGCTTAGGGCAGAGCTTATTTGGTGGAGGGGTCGGTGATTTGGATGGAAGGTGTCGCGCTCGCGCCGGCGGTCGGGGCATCTAGGATGTGGAAGAAGGAGGAGGATGCGGGTCGGGTGTGGATTACCTACCTGGATAGGCGAGGCCAAGCAGCGTGAAGGAGGGTCGCTGGCGAGGGGGGCGGCGTTGCAAGCAAGGAGTGAAGGTTTCAAGTTGGAAAGGAAAGCAGAAACAGGGGAGATGTGGCTTTTGGTAAGGGGGAGGGGGCGGGGGTAGATATTTCCGCGGAAGCCGAAAATTTGGAATTGCTTTAGCGAAAAAACTGGCGCGCAAAGTGTCATCAAACACGGTCCCTTATTCAGAACTGTGTACGATATGTGAACATCACAAATGATTCAGATAGCTTAACCCATGTGCGATGAGTTTGAACGTCAAAAATTTTGTTTCCAGTTTTCCTGGTTATAGTGCTCGTCCATGTCATCGCATAATTTGGGTACACAAAGGAGACTACAGCACACCCACACTTCTTAATCGAGAAAGTTCAGCAATTAAATAGAGCAAGCTGGCCTAAACATTACTCTAACAAATTAAAGATCGGTGCTCTTAATTAAACAAAACAAAGAGTACTACTATGGCTGGTGCTCGTCGATCTCCGCCGCCTCCTCCATGTCCGGCTCGCGTCCGACGGTCGACTGGGGAAGGGGCTCCATGGCATCCATCACACCATACTCGGCAAGCATCTCACCATCCGCGTTCGCCATCTCTTTGGAAAATGCCACCATGAGCTAGGCGTGGGCGGCCACCATCTCGGCTTTGACGGGCTCCGTCGTGGCAAGGTATGACGCGTAGGAACGGACGGCTACTCGAACGCTCTCGGCGATTGCCAACTCTTCGGACGTGGGTCGCCGGCCGTTGTCGGAGAAGCTTCTTTCGATTTGTGCGGTGACCGCCACGAGCTAGGCGTGGGTGGCTTCGACATGGTCCTGGGCGACCTCCATCAGGGCTAAGGCCGCCGCTGCGGAACAGACAGCTATTGTGCCGCTCTCGCTAGTTGCTATCCCTGAGGCAGATGTTGTTGCCGCCGCCTGAGAAGCAACAGCGGCCGTTTGGGCTGCCTTGGCTGCCCGGTCGCAGATTCCGGTCGCCCTCACGAAGCTTGTTAGCACGCGCCTGGCGGCTGCGGTCGCGCTCTCGCCGGAGTGGGCCGCCAAAGTTTCCCTCAGGACGCGGGTCCACGTCCCCATCTTTCACAGGCGACAACTGAACAGTGAAATGATATTTGGGGAGCAAGCTAGTGTGCTTGACACGCCGACTGTGGACTGTAGCCGATTAACCTTCTCACGTAAGTCATAGGCGTACTATACACCGACGGTGCTCCAGGATATTTTGTACTGCATCTCACACGGTTGGTGATAATAAACTTTGTGGGGTCTACTTGATTTTCATCTTGACTTGAATTACATAATGGGGTCACAGCTGCAAAGGATGGTGTTTGAATTGCTAGAACTTCTATTTGTAGTGAACATGCAACTATAGGTGTGTCGTCAAAAAATTTGGAATTATTCAGGGTTCGTTTGGACATTTTTATACGGTAACTTGGTTTTCTAGGCATTTCAGGTGCACAATTCAAAATTAAACCACATGCACATGCTCTAGTGCACCAAAATGGGTTGTAAAATGATATATGTGTCCATGGGTTGATGCTTACGTCCCATTCAAGAAATGGGGATGAATTTCAAACACCACGGCACCGTGGCTCTCCGGCAATCGTTGAGGTGCTTGCTTTTGTAATTCTAGTAAATAAAAAACTCGTTTGAAATTCATGAACCTTGGCATGCTATCACGGAACAGCATCAAGATGCTGGGGTAAAAAATTATTATCCCATTTGGGCCAGGTTATTGTATAAGCTTCTCGCAAACCAGAGCTTCTCTCACAACAAGCATGATGGTTTTGGTAGGCAACGTGCCACCTTGGGGGACGAAACGATATTTGTTGCATCTTCTTACTTTCAAAAAAATTCTCGTGTCAACATAGAACAACATAAGTGTTTGCAATTTTTTGGGATATTTCAGGGTTTCCGTGGACATTTTTATACATTAACTGAGTTTTCTATGCATTCATGTGAATAATTCAAATTTGAACTACATGCACATGCTCCGGTGCATATAGACAGGTTGAAAGATCAAATGTGTGTCCTTCGTTGCAACCTTAGGTCCCATGCAAGAAATGGGAATAAATGTCAAACACCTTTGCCACCGTCGCTCGACCGCTAACATTGAGATACATGGTTTTAAAATTCTAGTAAATCAAAAACTCATCTGAAATTCATGAAACTTAACATGCTATCATGGAACGGCAGCAACATGCAGTGGTAAAAATATTGTCCCATTCGGGGCGGGTTGGGGTATAAGCTTCTCACAAACCAGAGCTTCTCGCAACAAGCCTCATGGTTACGGTACGGAACATTTCACCTTTCTGGACGAAGCGATATCCGTTGCCTCTTCTTGATTTAAATTTTTGCTCTAGTGTCAACATATAGAACAACAGGAGTGTTGTGTTTGTCGGATTTTGGGTTCCGGCAGACCCTTGAGGTTCGAACACTGGGGTGCGCGCGGAGATCTCGCCCACTACCTACCTGCACCCCACCGCCATGCTAGGATCTAAGCTATGAAAAGAACAACACAAGAGACACAGTGTTTATACTGGTTCAGGCCACCATTGCGGTGTAATACCCTACTCCAGTGTGTGGTGCGGTGGATTGCCTCTTGGGCTGATGATGAACCATACAAGGAAGAACAACCTCGCGAGGGTCTGTTCTTGGCTGGTGCGATGAACTACTAAGGGGAGTTCAGTCGCCTCTCTCTCTCTCTGGTTGCTCTCTAGATGCTTATCAAGATCAAGATGATGATCCTCCTCCCCTACCCTGTGGGTGGCTAGTCCTATTTATAGGCGAAGGCCCTGGGCCTCTTCCCAAATATTGAGCGGGAAGGGCGCCAACAATTGGCCATTTTGAAGGGGAACATCTGGTACACTTATTCTGACTAAAGTTGGTCCTCGCCTGCCAAAGGATCTGGTGGTGACGCCGTCTTGGGCTCCACGATGACCTCCTTCCCGTCGTTGGACTGATCTTGGTCTTGTTGCACCGAAATGGATGCCTTTGCTTGATACTATCGCCTGCGCTTGCTTCCTTTGCACCAAAGAGGAAAGGAGGACACTGCGCGGGCTGGCGCCTGTCTGGCGCCGTTGGTCGTCATGGCTTGCGTCATGGGCACCTCGTGAGGTACCCCGCCTTGATCTCTCCGCCTCCTCGCGAGCCAGCCTGATGAGCCGCGCCTGAGGAAGCTCCTTGTCGTCCGCCCCGCGAGGCCTGGCCCCTCGCGAGGGTCTTGAGCTCGTGTTGATGAAGATGGCCCATGTTGGGCCCCCCTTTGAGCAACGCCGCAGGCCGCAGGCAGGCAAGTCTGGGGACCCCCGTTCCCAGAACACCAACAGTGTTAAATTTTGAAATTTTTTGGTGTTCGTTAGGACATTTTTATGCATTAATTGACCTTTCAATGCATTTATGTGCATAATTCAAATTTGAACTACATGCACATGCTCTAATGCATATAAATTGGTTGAAAATTCAAATATGTCTCCTTGGTTGCATGCTTAGGTCCCATGCGAGAAATGGGAATGAATGTCAAAGACACTGCCACCGTCACTCGGTCACAAACACTGAGATACATGATTTTTAAATTCTAGTAAATCCAAAACTCGTCTGTAATTCATGACACATGGCATGCTATCATGGAGCAGCATCAGCATGCTGTCGTAAATTTTTTGTCCCATTTGCGGTAGGTTTGGGTATAAGCTTCTCACAAACCAGAGCTTCTCACAACAAGCCTGATGGTTTCGGTAGGGAACGTTTCACCTTTCTGGACGAAATGATAGCCGTTGCCTCTTCTTGATTTAATTTTTTTTTCTCTAGTGTCAACATAGAACAACATGAGTGTTGTGTTAAATTTTGGAATTTTGGGGGTTCGTTAGCACATTTCTTATGCATTAATTGAGTTTTCAATGCATTTATGTGCATAATTCTAATTTAAACTACATGCACATGCTCTAATGCATATAAATTGGTTGAAAATTCAAATATGTGTCCTTGGTTGCATGCTTAGATCCCATGCAAGAAATGGGAATGAATGTCAAACACCCTGCCACCATCACTCGGCTGCAAGCATTGAGATACCTGGTTTTTAAATTCTAGTAAATCCAAAATTCGTCTGAAATTCATGAAACCTGGCATGCTATCATGGAATGGCACCCGACATGCCATGGTAAAAAATTTGTCCCATTTGGGGCAGGTTTGGGTATAATCTTCTCACAAACCAGAGCTTCTCACAACAAGTTTGATGGTTTCAGTAGGGAACGTGCCACCTTTCGGGACAAAATGATACCCGTTGCCTGTTATTGCTTTAAAAAAATTCTAGTGTCAACATAGAACAAGAGGAGTGTTGTGTTCAATTTTGGAATTTTTTGGGGTTCGTTTGGACATTTTTATATATTAACTGGGTTTTCTAGGCATTCTATGTGCATAATTCAAATTTGAACTACATGCACAAGCTCCACTGCATATAAATTGGTTGAAAAATCAAATTTGTGTCCTTGGCTGCATGCTTTGGTCCCATGCAAGAAATGGGAATGAATTTCAAACACCAGCACTATTGACTGCCGGCAAAACATTGAGATACTTTGTTTTTAAATTCTAGTAAATCCAAAACTCGTCTGAAATTCATGAAACTTGGCATGCTATCATGGAATGGAACCCGACATGTTGTGGTAATTTTCATGTCCATTTTGAGAGAAGGTGCACTTGAATACCAGTCAACAAAGGAATTTTGAAACCACTACCTGCCACTCTAACATCGCAAACGTTTTAGATAGAACACCCATATGTACACTGACAGCTTTCCTAGTAAGCCAAGGGAAAATGTGCCAAGCAGGATTTGTTCAGCTCTTCATCGCAAACATTTTAGATAGAACACCTGTATGTAAAGTGAGAGCTATGGTCTTCCGGAGTAAGCCAAGGGAAAATTCGTTGTGCAGGATTTGTGCATCTCTTCAACGCAAACGGTTCAGATTGAATAAGGCATGCAAAGTGAGACTTCAATGCTAAGCCAAGAGAAAATTTGGCAAGCAGGATTTCTACCTCCCTTCAACGGAAACGGTTTTTTCGGATGACCCATGTGCAACCACGTATAGACAATTTGGTAAGATTTACATCTATCATATTCGGTATATTGCCATTTGTCAAACTGGAAAGATTGACATTGATCTAGTAACATTGCCATTTGTCAATCCTTGTAACACTGTGATTTGTCAAAACAGCTAAAAATCACTAGCACTATCTAATTTTTGCAACTAAAATTCAGTAATTAAGCATAGATTTCATTCATAGATTAAGTAGTCGTGCTTAATTTATACAAATAGTTGAACTTTACAGCCAAACCGACCAAACTTTTCCCCAATTGTTGCCAATCACGTACTAAAATAGCTAGTTCAACTATATATACTAGCTAATTTTAGGTACATTGTACAGTTCAACCTCATCTATAGTCAGATGAACTGAACAAAATGGCCCCTAAATACTACTACGGAGGGGCTTTGTACTACTTCCGGCACCCTCTCCTCTGCCGAGCATGCTCAGTAAGAGGAAGAGGAGGAGGAGGCTACTGACGAACTAGACAACTGCAATACGGTGCCTGCCGCTACTGCACCTTCAGCGACGCTCTCCTCGAACACCCTCTGCTAATCCAAACGACCCCTCTCGAAGTGGTGGTTCTCCTCATAGATCTCCTGATTCCTCGCCTCTGCGTCGGCGTGTGCCGTGGCCACGGCGGTGGTAAGGCTCTTTGCATGCTCGACGAGGTGCTCCTCCTCCTCCCGCAGGAACTCGATGTAGTGTGCAAGGTCGTTGCCGCACGTGCGGGCCTCCACCTCCGCCTCCCTCCTGCGGGCGGTGGTGGCGGAGCGGGTGATGATCCCGGCGGTCGGCGGGGGGCTAGAGGCCACGGCAGACGGTGATGGGGTGGCGGCCACGACCACCACCTCCCGCCTTCAGGCCGCGGTGGCAGAGTGGGTGATGGCAACGGTGGCCGGCAGTGGGGTGATGGCCACGGTGGCGGAGCGGGTGATGGCCACGGTGGCGGAGCGGGTGATGGCCCTAGCTTTTGACGGAGTTGTGGCGGCAACGGCAGTCAGCAACAGCTACCGACGGGCACCGATAGCTAAGCGTTTGGTGTGTGTTCTGCGCAAACCCAACTGGGACGCCGAACGCACTATACTATGCCGGGTACTATGCCGTCGCCGCTGTGTAGCCTCCCAGCTGGAGCTATGCTCTGATGACGGCGGAGTGGCTGAGTGACGATGACGGTCCGGTGCCATTGCCGATTTTGGGAGAAGCAGACGATATAAGCTACATGGAGGGAGGGGAAAATGCGACGCAGGACTCGCCGGTCATGAGGGTTTATATAGTAGGCTGATAAGCATTGGGATTTGGGGGGATTTCACCGAGTCGGGCGGCAAACTTGCGCGGGAACCTACGCGGTTTCACTGGAACAGGCTCAGCACCGTTTGGCCAAACGAACACCCCCGCGCACTGCTCAAGCTTGTGCTCGAACGTCTGCGGCAGCGGGGTGACAAGACGTGCGAGAGAAAGATGAAAGGACATGTACACATGATGAGATGAACACGGACCACACTAGGGAACCCGTCGGTGATGAATTCATCAATCGCAAACGGTTGTACACTAGCAACCGTTTGCCTACAACACACACGGCTTATTCCATCACAAATAGGTCGGGTGGATCAACTGTATGACACATATACACATTGTCAAAAAGTAATGCGGTAGACCTTCTTTAACATATGTTAAAAAATAAAATTAAAATAAAAAACAAGGACCTCGAGGTTCAATTAGCTGAGGGAATGGGGCATTTCCGTCATTTGATGACCGAAATGACCCATCCTATCAGCTAATTTAACATCAACACAACTTCTCATCCAGTCACCCATCCCATGGCTGCTCCAGCCTGAGCACACTTAACTTGAGAGTTCTGTTACATGAGCTACTGGTGGAATAGCTAGTCCTTGCTGATGTAGGATGCCTCTTCGTATCCTTATGGCGTATCCGGATGACCGCCCGCCCCCCAATGGCCAATACATGTTGTGTAGACAGAGCATATCACATGCGTCTTATTAGAAGCAATCATCTGTGTTATTATCGGTCTTCGCACACATTTCTGAGTACACATGTTTGCCGTGTATCACACACATCTTGTTATATTGAACCGTTTATGTTCGCTTGTCTCAACACAAACAGTTCATCCGAGTGAACAGCGTGATGTATATCGCGCACACCTTGATCTGGATGACTGTTTCTTTTGTGTTGCCTAATCACAAATAGTTCATCCTAGTGAACAGTATGATGTGTATCGCACACGCCTTCATCTGGCTGCCCGTTTCTTTTGTTACTCCTCATCGCGAGCAGTTAATTGAATAGAACTGTATGTCCTGCATCGCACACGCAACTAAAATATGAATCGTGTTTGACGCATCCGTCATCGCAAACATTTTGGACATTTTTGACGGTTCTTTGACACCACCGTTTGCGATTATTGCATCGCACACAGTTTCTCGAAGGGTCTTTGATCGTAGTGTCGCACGCATAGCAGCATCCTGCACTAGTGGTATGTCGATCATCCTTGATAGACCTTTTCTAAATACTGTAGGGGCTGTTATTGATTGCGACAAAGGCAATATCACTTTTCATGTTAATGGTAATGAGCATACGGTACACTTTCCAAAGAAATAGAGCACGCCCTAGAGGTCTGTCGCGCTCGACCGCGTCTGCTCCGGGCATTGGAGCAAGGAGGGGAGCTGTGTAGACGGCATCATTGTCTTATTCTTTGTCCAGTAGTCGCAGCCTCGCCGTCACCGCCATCTCTCCGGTCCACCCCGACCCTTCCCGAGGAAACCAACGGGCTCGCGGTGATCCTTTGGTTTGCCCCGTATCCCCATCGAACCCGTCGTTGTAGAGCCCCCCTTGCATCGGCGTTCATGTCAGGGAGCACGTCTCCATCGCCGCGAGCCCCTGCCCACACCGCCACACTCCCTCCATGCTTGGCCATCACGGTCGCTATTGCTCGACTATCGCGTGCCTGCTCTGTTGCGCTGCTACTCGGCTGTGCGCCTGCTCTGCTGACATGCTGCCTCCCGCTACAGCGGCTCCCGATGCGCACTTGCTTCTTGTTGCTGCCCGGCCGCCGCTCCTGCTACTTTGCTTGGTGCCGCCACTGCCTGCTGCATCGCTGTTACCTCCTGCTCATCCTCCTATCGCGCGTTGCTGGCTTGGCTGCCCCCGCACGCATCGCACCATGCCCACCCGCTGCTTTCCTGCCCGCCCCTAGCGAGCCTCGCGTTGGGTCGCCGCATGCCCATGCACCTGTGTGCGCGCGTGCACGGCATGGCCTTGTCGGGTGTGCCAGTGGTCGACCGGTTAGCTTAGGCCTAATGGCCACTGCCACTTGGGCCCCAACCCCTATTAATTAGGGTAGTCGTAATTATCTTAGCCCAAACTTTAAATGTTAAAAAGAAAAAACACTTTAACATGACATGTATCTATTACATGGGGGCCCTGAGGGAGTCCTGGACTAAGGGGTCCTCGGGCATCCGGGCTATATGATATGGGACGGACTGATGGGCCATGAAGATACGAGATAGAAGAACCTTTCCTGTGTCCGGATGGACTCTCCTTTGCATGGATGGCAAGCTCGACATTCAGATCATGTACCTTCCTTTATCTGTAACCAACTTTGTACAACCCTAGATCCCTCCAGTGTCTATATAAACCGGAGGGTTTAGTCCATAGAGGTAATCACAATCATACATGCTAGACATCTAGGGTTTAGCCATTACTATCTCGAGGTAGATCAACTCTTGTAACCCCTGTACTCATCAAAGTCAATCAAGCAGGAAGTAGGGTATTACCTCTATTAAGAGGGCCCGAACCTAGGTAAACATCGTGTCCCCTGCCTCCTTGTTACCTTCGATCCTTAGACGCACAGTTTGGGACCCCCTACCCGAGATCTGCCGGTTTTGACATTGACAATGGTGCTTTCATTGAGAGTTCCACTATGTCGTCACCAGAAGGCTCGATGGCTCCATCAACTATCCACAACAATACCGCCCTGAGGGGTACTTTTCTCCCCGGCCAAATCTTTGTATTCGGTGGCTTTGCACTGCGTGCCAATTCGGTTCGCCATTTGGAGCAGATCGACGGATACGCCCCTGGTCATCAGGTCAGTTTCGGAAACCTAAACTACGTCGCTGATATCTGAGGAGACTTGATCTTCCCAAGGTTCGCGACTTCAACCGCTCCGGCCTCAGATCGGGAACTCCTCGCTGAGTCCGAAGACAGGAGTTTAGAGTCCGCTAGACTCTCCGCAGCCATAGAGCTCAACACCAGAGATACATAGGGGACCGTTTCACCAGTCGACCCGGAATCACTCCAGGCTCCCTCAATCCTCATCGAGCCGGACTCACCTTTGTGCACCAGCTCCGAACTCGCGACCTCTGTGTTATACAAGCTCGGCCAGGGAAATCCTGTCCCGCCTCGCTCCACGGATTCTCGCTTCCCTTTCCAGACCTCACTCTTAAACGAGGCCTTGGACTTAGTGCGATCTCTCGCCATTACAGAAGAATCACTACCGAACTACGCCCAGCCCGCACTAGGGGCTGAGAGCAGGGAATTTTACATCCCACCCACCACCCACTTCATAGCCACTGTCGAGGACTTAACAAACATGCTTGATTACTCTTCCGAAGACATCGATGGCATGGACGATGATGCTGGAGAAGAGCAAAGACAGAACCCGCCATTTATCGGACGCTGGACAGCCACTTCCTCGTATGACGTATACATGGTGGACACACCCAAAGAGAATGACGCTGACGATGGGAAAGATCTAGAGGATGAACCTGCTGAAGCACCTACGAAGCATGGACGTCAGCGGCGCCAATCAAAATCGCATTGCGAAAAAGACAACAATACCGGCACCGGAGACAATAACACCCCGGATAACACCGAAGACCAAGAAGCCCCTGTAGAGCCAACCTCCGAGCAGGATGATTGGGAAGAGGGGCAAGTCAACCCCGATGACCCTATCGGGGACGAGGGCTCGGAGGATAGTAGCTACCTACCGACCTCCGAAGAGGATGAGAGCCTGGGCGACGAAGACTTCATCGTACTAGAGGACCCCCTTGAACAAGAGCGCTTCAAACGCCAGCTAATAGCCACAGCTAAAAGCCTGAAGAAAAAGCGGCAGCAACTTCAAGTCGATCAGGATTTACTCAATGACAGATGGACTAATGTCCTAGCAGCCGAGGAATACGGCCTCGAGCACCCAACTAAGAGTTACCCAAAGCGAAGGTTGCTCTCTCAATTCGATGATGAGGTCCCAAAGCCTATACCAACAGCGCGTAACGCGACTAATGGACCTGACCGACCACCTCGTGCTCAAGACAGAGCGGCAACCCAAGCCGAACACCAACCTGCGCCACCTCGCCCTAGAGGCAGAGAAACAGCGGCCGCAAGACGCACGCACGACCTGCGACAGGACCTAGACAATAGAACCGGTCATACCAAATCAATTTATGGATCACGAGGGCATGCACTATCACGAGAAGACGGCCATCAGGCCTGGCGCGATAAAAACAACCTCACACGGGCCAAAAACCGCATACGGACTCCATTCAAACTGCGTCGTGAGGTCGCCCGATACAGAGGCGCTGCACACCCTCTATGCTTCACCGATGAGGTAATGGAGCACCAGTTCCCCGAAGGGTTTAAACCGGTGAACATTCAATCATACGATGGCACAAGAGATCCCGCAGTATGGATTGAAGACTTTCTTCTCCACATTCACATGGCCCGCGGTGATGACTTACATGCCATCAAGTACCTCCCCCTAAAACTTAAGGGACCAGCCTGGCATTGGCTGAATAGCCTCCCAGAAAACTCTATTGGAAACTAGGAAGACTTGGAAGACGCCTTCAGGGACAAATTCCAAGGAACCTATGTTTGGCCCACGAACACCGATGACCTCAGTCATATAATCCATTAACCCGGCGAGTCAGCCCGGAAACTCTGGACCAGGTTCTCAATTAAAAAGAACTAGATTGTGGATTGTCCAGACGTCGAAGCCCTTGTGGCTTTCAAACACAGCGTCCAAGATGAGTGGCCCGCGCGACACCTCGGCCAAGAGAAGCCGAAGTCCATGGCAACCCTCACCGCACTGATGACCTGCTTTTGCGCGGGAGAAGATAGTTGGCCAGCTCGTAGAAGCAATAGTACTAATGACCCAGGAACCTCTAAAGCCAGGGACGGCAATGGCAAGCCATGACACGACAAGCCCAAGCGTCGGAACAATATCGAAGACACGGCTGTTAATGCTGGATTCAGTGGCTCCAAATTCGGTTAGCGGAAGAAGCCATTCAAAGGAAACAAAGATGGTCCATCCAGTTTGGACAAAATACTCAACCAGCCTTGCCAGATTCATGGCACCCCCGATGAACCTGCCAATCATACCAACAGAAACAGTTGGGTCTTCAAACAGGCCGGCAAGCTCAACGCCGAACACAAAGGGAAAAGACCACCCAGCGAGGACGACGATGAAGATCCTCGACCACCAAACATAGGGGGACATAAGCAATTTCCCCCCGAGGTCAAAATAGTGAATATGGTCTATGTCACTCACATCCCCAAACGAGAGCGCAAGCGCGCATTAAGGGACGTCTACGCCATAGAGCCGGTCGCCCCAAAATTCAACCCATGTTCGGCTTGCCCGATCACCTTTGATCGAAAGGACCACCCGACCAGTATCCGTCATGGAGGATCGGCAGCATTGGTCCTCAACCCAATAATTGACGGATTCCATCTTATGTGAGTCCTTATGGACGGGGGCAGTAGCCTTAACCTGCTCTACCAGGACACCATCCGCAAAGTGGGTATTGATCCGTCAAGAATCAAGCCCACCAAAACTACCTTTAAAGGAGTGGTACCTGGCGTAGAGGCCCGTTGCTCGGTGTCGGTGTTCTAGGAACGGGGGTCCCCAGACTTGCCTGCCTGCGGCGTGGCTCAAGTGGTGGCCCAGTACGGCCCATCTTCACCAGCGCAAGACTCAAGACCCTCGCAAGGGGCCAAGCCTCGCGGGGCTGACGACACACGACTTCCTCAGGAACGGCCTCGCCAGGCAGGCTCGCGAGGAGGCGGAGAGATCAAGGCAGGGTACCTCGCGAGGTGCCCGTGACGCAAGCCATGACGATCGAGACCAGGCGGGCGCTAAGCGGGCGCCGGCCTGCGCAGTGTCCTTGTTTCCTCTTTGGTGCAAAGGGGGCAAGCACAGGCGTGGAGTACCGAGGCATCAGGCAAAGGTTGCCATTTCAGTGCAACGAGACCAAGACTGGCAGAGAGGCATGATGTAGGTCACCATGGAGCCTAGGACGGCGTCATCCCCAGCTCCTTTGGCAGCCGAAGACCAACTTTAGTCAGGATAACTTGTACTAGATGTTCCCCTTCAAAATGGCTGTTGTTGGCGCCCTTCCCGCTCAATATTTGGGAAGAGGACCAGGGCCTCCATAAATAGAGCTAGCCACAATAGTAGAGGGCATCTCATAGAGTCCTAATCAGAGAGAGAGAGAGGCGATCGAACTCTGTAACACCCATGATGCTGCTATATCTCCCACGTGTCGAAGCACGACTTACAAGCATAACCGCATGGTGGTTTTGTCGCAAGAAGGGTCATCTTCACACAATCCCATGTAATGAACAAGAATGGGATAAAGAGTTGGCTTACAATCGCCACTTCACACAATGAACATATAATTCATACATCATCCAGAGTACACACATAGTCCGACTACGGACGAAGGAAAAAGAAAAAGAAGATAACCCAACTGCTAGATCCCCGATCGTCCCAACTGGGCTCCACTACTGATCAACATGAAATGAAACATAGCAACGACCAAGGTCTTCGTTGAGCTCCCATCTGAGCTCGGTTGCATCAGTTGCACTGGTATCATCGGCACCTGCAACTATTGTGATAGTATCTGGTGAGTCACGAGGACTCAGCAATCTCAAAACCCGCGAGATCAAGACTATTTAAGCTTATGGGAAAGGAAGGGGTAAAGTGGTGAGGTTGCAGCAGCGACTAAGCATGATATGGTGGCTAACATACGCAAATAAGAGCGAGAAGAGAAGCAACGGAACGGTCGTGAAGCTAGCAATGATCAAGACGTGATCCTGAACTCCTACTTACGTCAAACATAACCCAAAACCGTGTTCACTTCCCGGACTCCGCCGAAAAGAGACCATTACGGCTACACACACGGTTGATGCGTTTTAATTAAGTCAAGTGTCAAGTTATCTACAACCGGATATTAACAAATTCCCATCTGCCACATAACCGTGGGCACGGCTCTCGAAAGTTTATACCCTGCAGGGGTGTCCCAACTTAGCCCATCACAAGCTCTCACGGTCAACGAAGGATATTCCTTCTCCCAGGAAGACCCGATCAGACTCAGAATCCCGGTTTACAAGACATTTGCACAATGGTAAAACAAGACCAGCAAGACCACCCGCTGTGCCGACAAATCCCGATAGGAGCTGCACATATCTCGTTCTCAGGGCACACCGGATAAGCTAAGTGTACAGGTACCAACGTAATCCAAGTTGCCAAGGAATGGTCCCGCACGGTGCTCTAGTTTGGACCAACACTCGGAGGAGCACTGGCCCGGGGGGTAAAATAAAGATGACCCTTGAGTCTGCAGAACCCAAGGGAAAAGGCTTAGGTGGCAAATGTTAAAACCAATGTTGGGCCTTGCTGGAGGAGTTTTATTCAAAGCGAACTGTCAAGGGGGTCCCATAAATCACCCAACCGCGTAAGGAACGCAAAATCAAGGAACATAACACCGGTATGACGGAAACTAGGGCGGCAAGAGTGGAACAAAACACCAGGCATAAGGCCGAGTCTTCCACCCTTTACCAAGTATATAGATGCATTAATTAAATAAGAGATATTGTGATATCCCAACATAATCCTATCCGTCATGGAGCAATCTTCAACTTCACCTGCAACTAGCAACGCTATAAGAGGGCTGAGCAAAGCGGTAACATAGCCAAGCTATGGTTTGCTAGGAATGGTGAAAAGGTTAGAGGCTGACATGGGAATATGGGAGGCATGGTAAACAAGTGATAGGTAACGCAGCATAGCGATAGAACGGAGCAACTAGCAAGCAAAGATAGAAGTGATATCGAGGGTAATAGTCATCTTGCCTGAGATCCCGCAAGGAAGAAGAACGAGTCCATGAGGAAGACAAACAGACGTAGTCGAACGAATCCTCACAACTCCGGAACGAAACTGAAGCTAACGAGAGAAGCAAACCGGAAAGAAGCAAACAACATGGTAAACACACAAGCATAAACATGGCATGATGCACAATCAGGTATGATGCATGTCCGGTTTTAAAAGGCATGGCATGGCAAAGTGCACAAACAATACTACAAGTTAAGTGGAGCTCAATATGCAACGAGTTTCATATTGATGGAACACCACATCAATTATTTAGTTCTCTCTTAGTTATGTACACAACAATATTAAATGTTGTTAACAATGGAAAGAGGTGAAACATAATTGAACTAACTATTTAGGCAAGTTTAAATGAGGCCAGAAACAAACAACAATTCCAGAAAATCCCCATATGTTATTTAGCAATTTAACACAAACATCAATTTTAAGCATTTAAATGTTGTTATCATGATGCATATGATATATGCAAGGTTTATGCAATGTTTATGAAAATGTTGACATGAGCATGTTATGAAGCATTTGGTCACCATGGCGGAACGAAAAGGGTGCCACGGCGGCAAAACAAAAATGGTGCCACGACAACATATCCGAAAATGATGCCACGGCAACATATCGGTTCCGGTAGCTCACGAAGATACCGGTGCAAAAGGAGGCGTGCGGATGTGCGCAACATGCTAGAGATGGTGGGGTGCTCCCGACTACCGGGTTCCCACGGGACGGCGGCATGGCAAACGAGGAACGTGCAAAGACCTCTCTCGGACACGGCGCAAACACGGGCATCTCATACAACACACAAGCATTCATTCACGGGCGGTCGTCATCTCGGGATTATACCTTTGAAGCGTGCATTTCGGAGTGGTTCGGGTTTGGTACGATGTAGAGGAAGTAGTCGTTCTCGCAGCGGTCGTAGTGGAAGTAGTTGTACTCGTGTCGTAGTGGGAAGTAGTGGTTCACAGCAACGGTAGTGGTACACGTTTTCGTAGATGCCCGAGGTCGTCGGGCTTGCCGGTCTTGTCAACTCGAAGGGGTACTTGGCGTCCGTGGTACTTGGCGTTACTGTGGCCTCTAGGTACTTGCCGAAAACCACATCGGATGTAGTCATACAGATTTGAAGACGAACTTGGAGCCGAGGTCGAACTTGCCGGTCTGGATGAATCTGAAGGGGCATTGAGGGACTTGCAAGGCTCTGCCTCGGGAGGTCGCTGGGGACCGCTCGAGCTGTTGGATGCTAGCGCATGGCCGAGCAGCGGCTGGAAGAAGGGGCGACTTCGGCATTGACGTGAAGCAGGGAGGCGGAGCTCCTGCCGGGTCGATGGTGATGAGCAGGCAAAGGGGCTGCTGGGACTGCAGGGGCGACGGGAGCCGGCGGGACGTGGGGTCGATGTGGGAGGTTGTTGGCGCGCGGTGCATGGTGGTGGTGGACGCGGAGGTCAGGGTAGAACTGCGATGGCGCTGCTGCACCGGTTGACGATGATGGAGTTCCTGCAATGGCGCGTGCGGGGTCGATGGAGAGGGGCTTGGCATGGCGGGGACGAGCTCACTCCGACAGCAGAGGCTACGACGCGGCCAGGCTTCGGCCGGACGTCAGGACGAGGCGGAGGAGGAGCTGCAGAGGAGCGGCTGGAGGCGGCAAGCTGGCGAGGGGACCGGGCGCAGGTTCGGGCGATGCGGCGCTCGCGCGCATAGGCGACGGGGGAAAGGGATGGAGGCGGCAAGGGGAAGGAGATGGGATCAAGAAGATGGGGATCGGGCGTTGCGGCGCTGGAGGGAGGACGAGGGGGAGATGGAGATCGAGCGGAGGTCTCCTTGCGGCTAGGGTTATCGAGCTGGGCACGGCTGGGCCTTGGGCTTAGAGGCCGGCTGGGTTGCAGGCTCGCTCTCTTTCTCACTCTAAAAGAAAAGAAAAGAAAATAGAGATTAAGAAAGAAAATAAAGAGGGGTTAGGGGAAGAAGTTGGACACGCAGATAGTTTTCCCGAACTCACAAAAATGTGCTTGTTCCGAGAAATTGGAGTGGGCAAGATTGCAAGGTTTATATTTGAATTTAATTAAAATGGTTTGAATAACGAGTAGGAATCCGAAGTTTCTGAAAATGTTGAACATTTTAGGAAGAGCCTCGATAAAATGATAAAAGAATAAGAGGACAAGTGGGAGACCAAGAATTGAGATAACAAAGGCATTGAGATTATTTGCAAGTGTGTTATGGTGAATTCCAAAATAAATGGAATAATTTTATTATAGCTCCCTAATATTGGAAGATATGTTATAAAGAGAAGTCACCCTTCCCTCGATTTAAATGGATCGAAGATCCATACAATTTATTTAGATGAGTTGCAAAAATTAAATGATATGATGGCATGATGAAACGATGCAATGCAAGAGATGACATGATGCAATGCAACAAGCAAATAAAACACACGGCGAAACTCGGAATAACTGGAAGGCATCTGGAGCGTCGGTCTCGGGGCGTTACAACACTCCACCTCTACAAGAGGATCTCGTCCCGAGATCTAGAATGGCACCGGAGAGAAACGGAAGAGGAAGAGAAGAGGTAAAACTAAGTTGCTTCTTCGACCAATGTGTGAAACCGATGAACCATGAGAGGTTGAAAACTTGAAAGAATAACACAATAGAGTTGAACGAAATTGAGAGCATTCCAGTAGAAAAGAGAAGCAAGGAACACCATGTGAACCTTGAAGGATGCAAAGCGATGAATGACGAGTACAATGGACAAGAAGGGATTGAGATCACTCTGGTTGAAACGAGATAAACAAGGAACAAGGAAGATCAAAATCGGACAGCACTCCAGTTGAAAAGAGATGCAAGACTTGATAAGATGAAAAGAACTTGAAGAGATGACACAACACTCTGGTTAAGTGGATAAGAAAGAAAATAACATGATCTTGACAAAACAAGGTGATGGGTGAAGAGCACAACATCACAATGCCTCCGGGACGAAAGAATAGAAGCTGGATTGATGGAAAGAAAAGAACGGAGAAGAAATGACAACTTCTACCACAATTTAATTTGGAAAGCATCCTTGCAAGGTTAGAGCGGAGTTGTTGGAAAACCAACAACGAAAGGATATGATCCTTGTGGGCTTATGGAGACATCTCAAAACTTGAGGTGAAATTCTTCCACTAACGAAAACAATTGCTTGCTTGAGATCAATGAAGAGATGAAAACTGCTTTCGCCGAGAGGATAGGAGAAAACATGGATCCTTGATAAGCACCACAATAGCAACATTCCTTAGGGAAGGCTTTAGGTGAAATATCACACAAGATAACTCCAACAAAGAGATTGATGGATTTAAAATACCTCATTCTTGACAACAATAAGAATCACCAAGGGAAATTGTCAAGAGTGACATAACACCACCTCAAAAGATAAGATAGAAAGAATTGCACTTTGGAATGCAAGATGAAGAATACTTGAACTCCTCAGGAAAAACATGTGTTGGGCACCATGTTTATTTTAGAGTATAGCTTGGTGGGTCATAACTTCGAGAGAAATCTTGAAGAACAATTGAAGAATGAAAAGAATCCTTGATGAACCACCATGTAGAGCCTCTATGAAGAACTCCAGTAATAAAAGAAAGATCCAACGAAAGGAAAGTTGAGAAAAATGAGAAGAAGCCTTGCAATGATTTAGATGGAGCTTCGCGACGAGATAATGCGGAAAACTTGGGACTCCGGTAAAAGAAAAGATGAAGCATCTCGAACCAAGAAATGTGACATGATGAACAACTCCGGAAAGAAGAAACTAGATCACTTGGATGAAACAATAATAAGGATTACGTTATGCCTATCCTTCACCAATTTAAATTGATGACAAGCAATGGATTTGGCATACTACTTATTCTCGTAGAAAGGATTAAGAGAGATATAGTGTAAACTTGAGAAGGTCTTCAACAACCACCGGTAGGATTGAAACAGCAAAAGAACGAATGAATTGATACGATAACGAAGGAAGAGAAATCTTGAACGAACCACCGAAAGAATTGAAAATGAATGTAGCAAAGGCACAATTCACCGGGGATAATTAGAAAACAAAAGAAGATACTTAAGGGGATTTAGATACAAGAGAACAAAGAGATCATGAACTGATTAGAGGGTATACTTGGACGATCCACCGGTAAGATTTGGAGAACAAGGGCTGAAGGCTGAGAATGAGTAATTATGAGACGATTGGCTCCGGAGAATGAAACTGAAAAGACTCCTGAGTTGCTCCGGATGGGTGAAAAGAATTCTCACAATCGAAAGCAATTATGAGAGGATGGCATCAAGCTTGAACTACGCATCTTTGGAAGAACGGGTAAGGATTTAAGAGGAACTCTTCTTCGGTCTTAAAAAACAGCTGACTGATGAGATTCATTCTTACGTCAAACTTTGCAATGAATTAGAGAATAACTCCGGAAAAATTAGGAGAGTCAGGAAAGATCCTAGGAAAAGACCTGTGGGTTAGGGCCCACTCAAAAGGAAAACACCGTTGAACGATTGACTGAAAGGGGGGATTGCGCCGTTTTTATTAAATGACTTGAATGAGATAATAATCTCCAAATAGCTTGAACGGATCTTGATAATGGAGACACAAATCTTCTGAGATATCCTCGGCACTTCGGATATGAAGAGAGAGAGGTGAACGATTATGAGATGCACCGGCATGGGATAGCATTTGGACGAGGATAAGGATATGATCAATACCGAAAGCTTGAATTTAATCCACCGAAGAAGAAAAGAGAACGAAGAATAATAAACTTGAAGCTCGTGAGCATCTTCACGAGGGATCACCGGATCAGAACATTGATTGAAAAGGGTGAAGTGACTTCACATGAATAAATGGATACATGATTAAGATATATGAGTCCTTGAAGAACAAAAGGGTGGGAGGGCGGGAAAACAAAGACAACTTGGGCAGATGGAATGGACACCGTTGAAAAAAACATAGAATTGATCTTGCGGATGGGGAGAATGATCAGATCATCTCGAAGAGAAGTGCACCGGTTGGAAAAGAATTAACATGACGACCTCGATGATCAAGAAGGATTAGTATTCACATAGCAATATGAGAACACCATTTAGGAAAGGTATGGATTCAACATTTGACTTTGAAGCAACTCGAATACCACAAATAAAACAAAACAAAGGATTTGGCTTGCAGAATAAGCCGAAACAAACATATGATAGATATTTCGTCCGAAGTTTTCGTGGTGGGGCCCACACGGACTCGATCGTACAGCACCATCATGTACAAGGCAGTGCACATGACATATGAAGTGTCCCCGAACCAGCATAGCCAAGGGTTCTTTAAGACACAACGAGACCACTGTAAAAATGACCGTGGAAAGGCGGACCACTAGACGTCAAACCCCAATCTCATATCATGCATCTGTCAAAAAGATATTCTAGGAGCTACTTGAATTCCCACCTATAAAACTCCCGGAACTTTCTGGTTATGCAATCTGGTGTTGGGGATACAGGGGAAGCAATATATATCTCACCCAAAACTAACAATCCCTACATCCAAGCTGTATCCATCTGTCAACACATAACCAAGAAACCTTCAGAAATCGTGTACCTCAACCTTCGAAAAGCATCCGTTATACAAGCTATGGCAATACTCCCGAACTCCCGCCCCAGTACTGGGTGGCGTCGAGGTTATCTCACCAACAACTGCATAAAAGAGATTTTTGATGTCGGCAAAACTCAGGTATTCCAGAACTGCAACGATAAAATTATGACGACAACACCTCGGAGCTCAACTCCCCGGGTCAATGCCACATAATAGACAGGAGGCACCAAGAACAATGTTCTCGTCACAAAACCATCGGAACGATTCCAAAATACCCGCGTGATCCTAAAAAAATTTAGTGAAATTTGAGGACAGGAAAGTCAAAACATCTACATCAGGAGACCTCACCAGAGCGACGAAGGGACTGAGGAGTAAAAAGAATCCTACTCTCTGATATATATAATCCTAAGACTCAAAACATTTTTTTTCTAGACTCAACAACGCCAGCAAACAATCAAGCAGTGGGCTCCTAAGTCGGGGATGGCTCTGATTACCAACTTGTAACACCCACGATGCGGCTATATCTCCCACGTGTCGAAGCACGACTTAGAGGCATAACCGCATGGTGGTTTTGTCGCAAGAAGGGTCATCTTCACACAATCCCATGTAATGAACAAGAATGGGATAAAGAGTTGGCTTACAATCGCCACTTCACACAATGAACATATAATTCATACATCATTAAGAGTACACACATAGTCCGACTACGGACGAAGGCAAAAGAAAAAGAAGATAACCCAACTGCTAGGTCCCCGATCGTCCCAACTGGGCTCCACTACTGATCAACATGAAACGAAACATAGCAACGACCAAGGTCTTCGTTGAGCTCCCATCTGAGCTCGGTTGCATCAGCTGCACTGGTATCATCGGCACCTGCAACTGTTGTGATAGTATCTGGTGAGTCACGAGGACACAGCAATCTCAAAACCCGCGAGATCAAGACTATTTAAGCTTATGGGAAAGGAAGGGGTAAAGTGGTGAGGTTGCAGCAGCGACTAAGCATGATATGGTGGCTAACATACGCAAATAAGAGCGAGAAGAGAAGCAACGGAACGGTCATGAAGCTAGCAATGATCAAGACGTGATCCTGAACTCCTACTTACGTCAAACATAACCCAAAACCGTGTTCACTTCCCGGACTCCGCCGAAAAGAGACCATCACGGCTACACACACGGTTGATGCATTTTAATTAAGTCAAGTGTCAAGTTATCTACAACTAGATATTAACAAATTCCCATCTGAAACATAACCGCGGGCATAGCTCTCGAAAGTTTATACCCTACAGGGGTGTCCCAACTTAGCCCATCACAAGCTCTCACGGTCAACGAAGGATATTCCTTCTCCCAGGAAGACCCGATCAGACTCGGAATCCTGGTTTACAAGACATTTCGACAATGGTAAAACAAGACCAGCAAGACCACCCGCTGTGCCGACAAATCCCGATAGGAGCTGCACATATCTCGTTCTCAGGGCACACCAGATAAGCTAAGCGTACAGGTACCAACGTAATCCAAGTTGCCAAGGAATGGTCCCACACGGTGCTCTAGTTTGGACCAACACTTGGAGGAGCACTGGCCCGGGGGGTAAAATAAAGATGACCCTTGAGTCTGCAGAACACAAGGGAAAAGGCTTAGGTGGCAAATGTTAAAACCAATGTTGGGCCTTGCTGGAGGAGTTTTATTCAAAGCGAACTGTCAAGGGGTTCCCATAAATCACCCAATCGCGTAAGGAACGCAAAATCAAGGAACATAACACCGGTATGACGGAAACTAGGGCGGCAAGATTGGAACAAAACACCAGGCATAAGGCCGAGTCTTCCACCCTTTACCAAGTATATAGATGCATTAATTAAATAAGAGATATTGTGATATCCCAACATAATCCTGTCCGTCATGGAGCAATCTTCAACTTCACCTGCAACTAGCAACGCTATAAGAGGGCTGAGCAAAGCGGTAACATAGCCAAGAAATGGTTTTCTAGGAACGGTGAAAAGGTTAGAGGCTGACATGGCAATATGGGAGGCATGGTAAACAAGTGATAGGTAACACAGCATAGCGATAGAACGGAGCAACTAGCAAGCAAAGATAGAAGTGATATCGAGGGTAATAGTCATCTTGCCTGAGATCCCGCAAGGAAGAAGAACGAGTCCATGAGGAAGACAAACAGACATAGTCGAACGAATCCTCACAACTCCGGAATGAAACTGAAGCTAACGAGAGAAGCAAACCGGAAAGAAGCAAACAACATGGTAAACACACAAGCATAAACATGGCATGATGCACAATCAGGTATGATGCCTGTCCGGTTTTAAAAGGCATGGCATGGCAAAGTGCACAAACAATACTACAAGTTAAGTGGAGCTCAATATGCAACGAGTTGCATATTGATGGAACACCACATCAATTATTTAGTTCTCTCTCGGTTATGTACCGAACAATATTAAATGTTGTTAGCCATGGCAAGAGGTGAAACATAATTGAACTAACTATTTAGGCAAGTTTAAATGAGGCCGGAAACAAACAACAATTGCGGAAAATCCCCATATGTTTTTTAGGAATTTAACACAAACAGCAATTTTAAGCATTTAAATGTTGTTATCATGATGCAGATGATATATGCAAGGTTTATGCAATTTTTATGAAAATGTTGACATGAGCATGTTATGAAGCATTTGGTCACCATGGCGGAACGAAAAGGGTGCCACGGCGGCGAAACAAAAATGGTGCCACGGCAACATATCCGAAAATGATGCCACGACAACATATCGGTTCCGGTAGCTCACGGAGATACCGGTGCAAAAGGAGGCGTGTGGATGTGCGCAACATGCTAGAGATGGTGGGGTGCTCCCGACTACCGGGTTCCCACGGGACGGCGGCATGGCAAACGAGGAACGCGCAAAGACCTCTCTCGGACACGGTGCAAACACGGGCATCTCATACAACACACAAGCATTCGTTCACGGGCGGTCGTCATCTCGGGATTATACCTTTGAAGCGTGCATTTTGGAGTGGTTCGGGTTTGGTACGATGTAGAGGAAGTAGTCGTTCTCGCAGCGGTCGTAGTGGAAGTAGTTGTACTCTGTCGTAGTGGGAAGTAGTGGTTCACAGCAACGGTAGTGGTACACGTTTTCGTAGATGTCTGAGGTCGTCGGGCTTGCCGGTCTTGTCAACTCGAAGGGGTACTTGGCGTCCGTGGTACTTGGCATTACTGTGGCCTCCAGGTACTTGCCGAAAACCACATCGGATGTAGTCGTATAGATTTGAAGACGAACTTGGCGCTGAGGTCGAACTTGCCGGTCTGGATGAATCTGAAGGGGCATCGAGGGACTTGCAAGGCTCTGCCTCGGGAGGTCGCCGGGGACCGCTCGAGCTACTAGATGCTGGCGCATGGCCGAGCAGCGGCTGGAAGAAGGGGCGACTTCGGCCTTGACGTGAAGCAGGGAGGCGGAGCTCCTGCCGGGTCGATGGTGATGAGCAGGCAAAGGGGCTGGTGGGACTGCAGGGGCGACGGGAGCCGGCGGGGACGCGGGGTCGCGCGCTCGATGCGGGAGGTTGTTGGCGCGTGGTGCATGGTGGTGGTGGACGCGGAGGTCGGGGTAGAACTGCGGTGGCGCTGCTGCACCGGTTGACGACGATGGAGTTCCTGCAATGGCGCGCGCGGGGTCGATGGAGAGGGGCTTGGCGTGGCGAGGACGAGCTCGCTCCGACAGCAGAGGCTACGACACGGCCGAGCTTTGGCCGGACGTCAGGACGAGGCGGAGGAGGAGCTGCAAAGGAGCGGCTGGAGGCGGCAAGCCGGCGAGGGGACCGGGCGCAGGATCGGGCGATGCGGCGCTCACGCGCAGAGGCGACGGGGGAAAGGGATGGAGGCAGCGAGGGGAAGGAGATGGGATCGAGAGGATGGGGATCGGGCGTTGCGGCGCTGGAGGGAGGACGAGGGAGAGATGGAGATCGAGCGGAGGTCTCCCTGCGGCTAGGGTTATCGAGCTGGGCGCGGCTGGGCCTTGGGCTTAGAGGCCGGCTGGGTTGCAGGCTCTCTCTCTTTCTCACTCTAAAAGAAAAGAAAAAAACAGAGATTAAGAAAGAAAAGAAAGAGGGGTTAGGGGAAGAAGTTGGACACGCAGATAGTTTTCCCGAACTCACAAAAATGTGCTTGTTCCGAGAAAAATGGAGTGGGCAAGATTGCAAGGTTTACATTTGAATTTAATTCAAATGGTTTGAACAAGGAGTAGGAATCCGAAGTTTCCGAAAATGTTGAACATTTTAGGAAGAGCCTCGATAAAATGATAAAAGAATAAGAGGACAAGTCGGAGACCAAGAATTGAGATAACAAAGCCATTGAGATTATTTGCAAGTGTGTTATGGTGAATTCCAAAATAAATGGAATAATTTTATTATAGCTCCCTAATATTGGAAGATATGTTATAAAGAGAAGTCACCCTTCCCTCGATTTAAATGGATCGAAGATCCATACAATTTATTTAGATGAGTTGCAAAAATTAAATGATATGATGGCATGATGAAACGATGCAATGCAAGAGATGACATGATGCAATGCTACAAGCAAATAAAACACACGGCGAAACTCGGAATAACTAGAAGGCATCTGGAGCGTCGGTCTCGTGGCATTACAAACTCACCCAAGCAGTTCATCGCACCAGCCCAAGAACACCTCTCGCGAGGCTGTTCATCCTTTGTACTATTCATCATCAGCCCCCGAGGCAATCCACCACACCACACACTGGAGTAGGGTATTACACCACAACGGTGGACCGAACCAGTATATATCTTGTGTCCCTCGTGTTGTTCATCGTTTTAGCTTAGATTCTCACGAGGAGACCGGACGTGGATCGGTAGGGGGAAGATCTTTGTGCGCACCCTAGAGTTCGAACCTTAAGGGTCTGCCAGAACCCAACATCCGACATTTGGCGCGCCAGGTAGGGGTGCACCGGAATCTTCCTTCTTCCGTCCTATGTTCCGCCGCTTCACCGCCTCCATGTCCGGTGACCCGATGGCCAACTCCGACCACTGGGCGGCATGGCCTGCCCATGCCGTGCCGCCTGCCCAAGGTGACCTCAACCCCGCACCTCAGGCAGCCCGCGCCCCGCAGAATGCTGCGGGGTGCGGGCAACGCGGTCAGGCATCACCTGCCCTCAATCCACGGCAAGTACGATCGGCAGCGGGGGCCTCAAGCCATGCTACGGCCACGGCACAGCACACCCAATGGGAGCAGGCACACATGAAGTCCGCACTCACGGTGGCGCGAGAGCTGTTGCGGTGCAGACTGCAAGAAAGTGGTCTTGACATACTGCTGGAGCGCGTCGCCGAGCTCTTGGATGCCGCTGCGTCAGGGGCTCCTCCGTTCTGTGTCCAGCTTCCACCCCAGGCCCCAGGCGGATCACGAGGCGGACCAATCTGCACCCACGCGCCCCCGGGCGCGCCTCAAGGCTTCATCAACACCGGCCTGGCCATCAGCATCGGGCAGGAAGCTATGCCGGCACCGCCCCTGGTAAGCAAGGGCATGCGCATCGCTGCCTTTGGTCCTAGCGGGCCGCCGCCCTACCTTCCCCAAGATGGAGCTTCAAGTCGAACTGCATGGCGCACGGAGCACCACGGCGAGGCCTTTGGGGTGGTGACCCCAGAGGCCTATGTGCCCCACATGGTGGATCGAGGGTACGCACTGGAAGAAGACCACAGCTCGTTCCTCGGGCCAGGCTGGGAGGAAGAGGCGCCAGAAGCCGAGCTCTTTCAGGAGCCTCACGGGAGCCTCGATAACCATGCCGGCGGCAGCAACTACCGGGTATCGCTAATTCCTCAGGAGCAGGCTTATGCTAACCATGGGTCACAGGAGGTTCAGGTCGCTACAGCGGATGGCTGCCCTAGTGCGGTAATCTCCTTACCCTCGGGAGGGGGGCACTAGGGGTAGCAGGAGAGGGGTCGGGAGCCAGGCTCCTCCCGATGGCATGCGGAGCAAGGCGTTCTTCAGAGGTAGGCCCTCTGCCGGGGAGGTGCCCTAGGGCCTGCCCCCAGCAGAGGACCCGTGGTCGTCGGGGGAACCGCTGGCATCCCCTTTTCCCCATTGGCATCGTCCTAGTTTTTGGTCGCTGTCGATGGTGGTCAAGGGTGGCGCAAGGTGGGGCCCTCATCTGGCGATATGAAGCAAGGCCAGTACCTATGAAGAAGGCCCAGTGCCTGTGAAGCTCGCCACCCGTGACACTCTCACGTAATACTGAGTTGGGGCTGTACACGCCCCGGAGTCTCCGGAGAGCCGCCCTCAGGCCTCGGGGGCTCCCTCCCACGCCCAGTGGTAGCACTTAGCTCCGCGCTGCTGAGAAGACGTCGAAGACTAGATTAGGTGCCGGACGCAGCCTTTTGCTCTTGCTCCTTTTTGTGCGAACAAGCTTTCTCGTTTCAGATCTAAGTTGAAGTCGAATTTGTGTTTGTGTGTGCGGGGAGGGGTGTCGGGTCTTATTCGTGTGCTTTCTCGTGCTCCGATTTCTGTTCAAGTTGGAATTCACACTAGCTGCCTCGCTCTCGCAGGCCCCTCGCGAGTAGGGCAGGGCCCAGCATGTGCGCCTGCCATCCCGCTGCCGGCGTTCGCTCCAGCCAGGCTCTCGCTGCATGGTCAAACGGGACCCTCGCGAGGCCCTCGGATGGACAATGCGAGCCCACTCTAGACTCGCCAGGACGAAGGTAAAACCATAGCAACCTACTCATCACGAAAATCATGGCATCGTGCAGGTGCCCATCCGGCGATGATCTCAACAACACGTAGGCAACAATCTTTTTACATGAGGGTCTTCCCCTCCCAAAATGCTCTCACAACCTTTAGGGCCACGCCCGAGTCTCTTCCTGCGCAGGACAAACGGCAGGGGAAGCGCGAGGTCAATCGGACATGTCTCTCACAGCACCCCCAGAGCATCACCGAAGGCATCGCTGGCACCGCCGTCATCGCCACCAGCCTCTTCGTCGCCGTTGTTGGCACTGTCTTCACCACAGTTCACCACATCGCCTTCATCAGCAGCAACGATCACCCCGCCGTCGTCAGAGGTGAAGGCCCGGACGAGCGCATCTACATTGTCCTCCACCCACTGCGCTAGGTCGCCTCGGATGGCCTCAGGTACCGGGGTGATGTCGGCATTGAAGTCGAAGAGGGGATTGATGTTCTAGAGATGGCTGAAGACGCGGGAGAATGGCCACGCGAGCAGGCCGCGTCTCCGTTCCTCCACCAGCTGGAGAGACCTCTCAGAGCGGTTCTCCAGATGCGTCATGACATCAGTGAAGAACCGGAGATTACCGGCGTAGTTGGTCACATGCGGCTCCTCAGCAACTGCCTTGCAGATATTGCCCAAGGCCGCGTTGGCCCTTCCCTAAGCGTCCGGAGCATGGGTTCGTGCATGTGTTCCAACATCTGCCGCTGTCGGATCTCGTCCGCATTCCGCTGCGCGACGGCCTTGGCGTCATCCACCCGCCGTTGAAGAAGAAGGAGCTCGGTGCGGGAGGAGGCCAACTCAGCCTGCACCGAGCCCAGTGCGACAGCAGTGGCCTCAGCTTGCTGTGTGACTTCGGTCAGCCTGGTCCTGAGAGCGGTCGTCCTGCATGCAGCTTCAGCCTTGACCAGCTCCAGCCGCTCCCCATACTCGCGCTCAAGGCCGGCGCGAGCCTCTGCCACACGACGGTCGATCTCCTCCTAGACCCGGGCCTCCCGCGCGCCGACGTCGTCCTCCGCCTGGGTAACCTGGCGCTCCCTCATCTCCAACCGCTCCAGATCAAGGTTGCGCTCGGCAGTCTCCAAAGTTAGCGCTTCCTTGCGCCTCCGGAGCTCCTCCTATTCAGTGGGCCCCCCTTTCAGCAACGCAAGGGCGGCTCAGCGCAGCTCCACCTGCTGCTCCAGGGAGTTGCACCAGTCTTGGAGCTCCCATGTGTGCTCCTCCGCAGCTTTGCATCGCCTATCTGCCTGCTAAGCCTCCTCAATGGCCCGAGAACAGGCCTCCCGATAGGCCACCAGGGATGCCTCAGCCTTGGCATTTTCGAGATCACGCTGGTGGCGCGCGAGACCTACAGCCGCCTTCAGCTTGTGCCGCTCCTCGACTAGCCTCAAGCCTTCAGCTTCGAGACGTGCTTCTTCGACCGCCAGCTCTGTGTTGAGCTGGCTCACTGCATCGGCTGCCCTCTGGAGGAACTCTTGATGGACAGCATTGTGCTCCCGCGCATGCCCAAGCACGTCATCAACACCATCCTCCGCCATCGACGCTGGCAGAGGGCCTTGGAGTGGTTTGCCCCCTCTCAGCAGGGGGCTGGGGGATGGCGCCCCTGTGATCGTCAGGCGGGCCTCGCAAGGGACCCAGCCAGGCGTCAATCCACCTCCCGCTGAGGACCCGAAGATCGACTTCAGCCACTCACCGCCTATGATCAGTGGAGGAGCTCGGGGCAAGCTGGTTGTGCCCAAGGAGAGCCCACGAGGGAAGAGCAGCGCGCCGACAGGCTCAAGGCGCGCCGCAGGCCGGCCCGGCTCTCCAGCCAAGCTTGCACCAAGGGCGGCACGCGGACTCGGGGCAATCAAGGTCGGTGATGGAGAAGAATCCCGAGGAAGCGGCTCCTCGGCAGGCTCCACGGGCTCGTCAGAGAGGATCCTGAAAGGCCACGGTCAGCAAAGGGAGCGGCAAATAAGGAACTATAAGAAGGCAGGACTTACTCGTCCATGGCGAAGTACTTCCTGTGCTTCAATGGGCGGTACGGGCGATCATCACCACCGGAAGCCTCCTGCCTCTTGCGAAGGGCCTCGAAATCTATGCGGAACCGGCCCAAGCTCACGACATGAGGGCCGGCACGCGGCATGGGGGACGAAGCATCAGGACGGCCTACGTCAAGGGCACCAGCCTGAGAGGAGCGATCAGGTGCCACCTCTTTGTGGCATGCCGAGGCCTCAGGGGCTTCGGCCTCGGGAGCAGCAGGTCGTGCCCCCTCGTCAACCACCACCTTGCGCGGGGCTCTGTAAGCTCCGAAGAATGACGCTTCGGGAGCCCTATGCGACATCAGCACCTCGACATCAGGCCCCCCAGCTCCTGCCAATACTTGCCTCCCTGCAACGACTCCTGAGGCAAGGTCGGCACGGGCGGCTGGGGGAAGGACCACAGCTACCGGGTTCTCGCGGGGCCCCGTGAGGCCAGTTGGGTGCAGCCCCCATTCGTTGAAGTGGGGCATATGCCTCACGAAGTCGACCCTATTTGTGCAAATATACAACAGGGCGCCTCCATGACGAATGCTGTCAGGAGAGGGGTCGCCAGTCAGGACCTGCAGCACCTTCTTCAGCGTCTCAGGCGCGAGATCCCCTTCCTGGAGCCTCATACTCTACTAATGACCGGAGTAAGCCCACATTGGGCGGGAATGGCACTGGAGAGGAGCGATGCGACGCTGGAGAAACTCCTTCACCACCCGGGGCGCCGTCACCCCGAGCTCCCTCAGCCTCTCGAAGCGATGCCAGGTGAAAGCAAGCTGGGGGCTCGTAAGCTCCTCGTGACCCCAGCCAGGATTGCGAATGGCAGGCAGCGTTGGGTGCACGAGCAGGGGGCAGGGCACCCCAACATCCACATATAGCCACCGCTCCCGAAACCCGCTCGCGGAAAGTGGGAGGCCAAAATCGATCCCCGAGGCGGCCGTCTCTGGCACGGCCTGGAAGCTCACACATCCCGAATATTAGGAAGGGTTAGACAAGCGCAGAGAGAAGAAGTGGCGGAGAAGGGCAACAGAAGGAGGAGTCCCCACCATGGCCTCCCAGACGAAGGCGAAGACAGCAAGCAGAGTAATGGATTGGGGGCCAAGATGCATCACGTGGATCTGGTAATGGGAAAGCACTGCATTGAAGAAGGCGGAAAAGGGGGGAACCAGGCCCGCCCACAAGGCGTCGGCAAAGAATCTGACCTCCGTGACGATCCTGTCGAAGGAGGCATGGGACACGGGCCAGACCGTCGTCTTCCCGCACTCATTGAAGCTGGAGGCAAGCGCGGAGCAGACCTTCTCCAGGGCTTCCAGATTGAGTATAAGTGACTTGTCAACAGCGGGAGCAGCCGCCGGAGGCGCGCTGGGCGAAGGCGCAGGTTTCTTCCCCTTATCCTTTTTTGTTGGCGCCATGGCAATGGAAAGGGGGAAGAACTCAAGGTGGATTGGAGATGGAAGCAGAGGCTTGAGGAGGAAAAGGGAACAAGAAGCACGCAGGCAGCAAAGGGAGGATAAATGTGTACAAGCCTCGTGGTCGCCTAGCCGGGCGCATAATGAGGGCGCGTGGGGAAGCGGAGGCGCCCATGTCAAATCAACCGCCACGCGGCACCCAAGGCCGCAGGATAATGGGGCCCGCGGTGCTCCGCACTTGCCCCTTCGCTTCTCCGCTAAGCCAAGTCCGAGCACGCCTTGGGCCCGGGGGCTACTGTCGGTGTTCTGGGAACGGGGGTCCCCAGACTTGCTTGCCTGCAGCCTGCGGCGTGGCTCAAGTGGTGGCCCAGTACAGCCCATCTTCACCAGCGCAAGACTCAAGACCCTCGCGAGGGGCCAAGCCTCATGGGGCGTACGACACACGACTTCCTCAGGAACGGCCTCGCCAGGCAGGCTCGTGAGGAGGCGGAGAGATCAAGGCAGGGTGCCTCACGAGGTGCCCGTGACGCAAGCCATGACGATCGAGACCAGGCAGGCGGGCGCCGGCCTGCGCAGTGTCCTTGTTTCCTCTTTGGTGCAAAGGGGGCAAGCACAGGCGTGGATTGCCGAGGCATCAGGAAAAGGTTGCCATTTCAGTGCAATGAGACCAAGACCAGCCGAGCGGCAGGATGGAGATCACCGTGGAGCCTAGGACGGCGTCCTCGCCAGCGCCTTTGGTAGCCGAAGACCAACTTTAGTCAGGATAACTTGTACTAGATGTTCCCCTTCAAAATGGCCGTTGTTGGCGCCCTTCCCGCTCAATATTTGGGAAGAGGACCAGGGCCTCTATAAATAGAGCTAGCCACCACAGTAGAGGGCATCTCATAGAGTCCTAATCAGAGAGAGAGAGGCGATCGAACTCACCCAAGCAGTTCATCGTACCAGCCCAAGAACACCTCTCGCGAGGCTGTTCATCCTTTGTACTGTTCATCATCAGCCCCGAGGCAATCCACCACACCAAACACTGGAGTAGGGTATTACACCACAACGGTGGCCCAAACCAGTATAAATCTTGTGTCCCTCGTGTTGATCATCGTGCTTAGATTCTCACGAGGAGATCGGACATGGATCGGTAGGGGGAAGATCTTCATGCGCACCCCAGAGTTTGAACCTTAAGGGTCTGCCGGAACCCAACATCCGACACTCGGGCTCAATAACATTGGAAGTCGTCTTCGGCTCGCCAGACAACTTCTGCAGTGAAGACTTGATCTTCGATATCGTACCCTTCCGAAGTGGCTATCACACACTGCTTGGACGGACCACTTTTGCTCGATTCAACGCGGTGCTGCACTACGCTTATTTAAAGCTCAAGATGCCCAGTCCACGCGGCATCATAACGGTCAACGAAAACAAGAAACGCTCCCTCCGCACTGAGGAGCACATTGCGGCTCTCTCCGCCAAAGTACAGAGCGGCCCCCTCAAACCGAACAACTCATTGCCACCAAGCTGCCAGACTTTGCTAAGAAAGTCCGATCAGCCTCGCAAGAAGACAGCTCGGTACTTCTAGAGTTAGACTAGCAGTTTCGCCTCCGTCGTCCATGTTCAACCGTGGAGTTCGTACCGCGCACACATCACTACGCACTCAAAATCCCTTGGGCATCAACGGAGGCACAATACCAATAGGTCGATAGTACGATTCGACCCTATATGACCTTCTACCTTTCTTCAACCATTTTTCTCTTCTACCATAGGTGCATTCGAGCCCATATATCCTACGGACTTACAAGGACTCACTTCGAGCCCAATTTCGTGTGGGAGACAGAAGACTGTTCCCTTTAAGGAAACCCCTCCCTCTCTACAAGGCGAAAGCGGCACAGACGTGCGGCAGGACATCCAAAGGACTCTTCGGACCAACCCTTATTTAAAGGACCTATACTGAGCTTTTCTCCTTATGATTATTATACCCCCAGCATATAAAATGATGTTGGCACTTATGGTACCCTCTCCAAGATTATGTCTTAATGTATCAATCAGATCCTAGTAGGGACAGCTTTTTGGTATCAACTTTATTCATAAAATTGTACTCCGTCTATCCAGTTGTCTCACATACCATGACGCCCATTGCCAGGGGCTCAATACAGCCACACATGTGCCGTTAAAATCCCGAACAATTTTGTAGCACACTTCAGCGTCCCGAGCTTGGCACTATATGCATCGGCTCTGAATCATGTCTTTGGTCAATAGTTGGGTTGCCCAGCTCCTGTGTTTGCTACCTTATGTTCCGGTTGTTCAGCTAGGGTAGTAAAGGGAGAACTACTGCGATTGTGTTTCCGGTTCGTCCGGTCTAGCACCTCAGTAGAGAAAGCCAAAAACTGACTATCATGAGGAGGCGAGAGCTGGTCAGCCGCTTGGTGACTTACTAAATCTTTAGTGATTTTTCGGTATTAAATGAAGGACTATTTTTCCAGTCATATACGTAACGCATCCGCATTCAGATAGCCACATACGTACCAGGGGCTATTTTACAGCCCCATTGTCAAACTCCTATAGCTAAGTGAGAGCGGTAAAGCCGTATAGTCCGATAGCCTGGTTCGCCGCACCGACACCTCCATCATGGACCGAGACGTTGGGTCAAGAGTGCTCATGTGCTATTCCGAACAACCCCGTAGCATCTACGTGGGGGTCGAAGCCGACGACTGGAAAACTCTCAGGCATACAAAAACGGCCGCACAGGAGGAAAGCAACTTCAGATAACAGCACAAACATATTACAAAGCCATAAATATCTATAGTACAAAAGAACGGGTCATTCGGATAGATTCAAATATAATGTCCTTGGAGCATTGGCCCTTGATACGTCTCCAACATATCTATAATTTATGAAGCATTCATGCTATTTTATTATCTGTTTTGAATGATTACGGGCTTTATTATACACTTTTATATTACTTTTGTGACTAACCTATTAACCGGAGGCCCAGCCCATATTGCTGTTTTATTGCCTGTTTCAGTATTTCGAAGAAAAGGAATATCAAACGGAGTCCAAACGGAATGAAACCTTCGGCAGCATGATTTTTTGGAAGAATATGATCCTGGAGACTTGGAGTTCATGTCAGAAGATCCTCGGGGAGGCCAGGAGATAGGGGGCACCCCCCTACTGGGCGCGCCCCCTGTCTCGTGGGCCCCTCGAGCACCCCCCGACCGACTTCTTTCCCCTATATAAGCCTACGTACCCTAAAAACACCGAATATCAAGATAGATTGGCAGTTCCGTCGTCGCAAGCCTCTGTAGCCACCAAAAACCTCTCGGGAGCCCGTTCCGGCACCTTGCCGGAGGGGGAACCCATCACCGATGGCCATCTTCATCATGCCGGCGCTATCCATGACGAGGGGGGGTAGTTCACCCTCGGGGCTGAAGCTATGTACCAGTAGCTACGTGTTTGATCTCTCTCTCTCTCTCTCCTGTTCTCTCTATGGCATGATCTTGATGTATCGCGAGCTTTGCTATTATAGTTGGATCTTATGATGTTTATCCCCTTCTACTCTCTTGTGATGAATTGAGTTTCCCTCTTGAAGTTATCTTATCGGATTGAGTCTTTATTTGAGAACACTTGATGTATGTCTTGACGTGTTTATCTGTGGTGACAATGGGATATCACGGGCCACTTGATGTATGTTTTGGTGACCAACTTGCGGGTTCCGCCCATGAACCTATGCATAGGGGTTGGCACACGTTTTCTTGACTCTCCGGTAGAAACTTTGGGGCACTCTTTGAAGTACTTTGTGTTGGTTGGATGGATCTGAGATTGTGTGACGCATACCGTATAATCATGCCCACGGATACTTGAGGTGACAATGGAGTATCTAGGTGACATTAGGGTTTTGGTTGATTTGTGTCTTAAGGTGTTATTCTAGTATGAACTCTATGATGGATTGAGCGGAAAGAATAGCTCTATGTTATTTGACTACGAACTCTTGAATAGATCGATCAAAAAGGATAACTTTGAGGTAGTTTCGTACCCTACCATAATCTCTACGTTTGTTCTCCGCTATTAGTCGCTTTGGAGTGACTCTTTGTTGCATGTTGAGGGATTGTTATATGATCTATTTATGTTATTATTGTTGAGAGAACTTGCACTAGTGAAAGTACGAACCCTAGGCCTTGTTTCCTATCATTGCAATACCGTTTACGCTCACTTTTACCATTAGTTAACTTGCTGTTTTTATATTTTCAGATTACAAAAACCTATATCTACTATCCATATTGCACTTGTATCACCATCTCTTCGCCGAACTAGTGCACCTATACAATTTACCATTGTATTGGGTGTGTTGGGGACACAAGAGACTCTTTGTTATTTGGTTGCAGGGTTGTTTGAGAGAGACCATCTTCATCCTATGCCTCCTACGGATTGATAAACCTTAGGTCATCCACTTGAGGGAAATTTGCTACTGTCCTACAAACCTGTGCACCTGCAGGCCCAACAACGTCTACAAGAAGAAGGTTGTGTAGTAGACATCAAGCTCTTTTCTGGCGCCGTTGTCGGGGAGGTGAGTCTTGAAGGTATATCTTTAGATCTTGCAATCGAATCTTTTTGTTTATTCTTTTATCACTAGTTTAGTTTATAAAATAAAACTAAAAAAATGGAGTTAAGTTTGTCTCATATGGTTCACCTTTTTAATATCTTTCGTGAGTATGATGGAAAGGAAAATTGTGCTCAAGTGCTAGAAGAAGAATGCATTAAAATGCTTGGTACTAGATCTTTGTATGATGAGCATGATTGCAAAGTTGTTAGTATGAATTCCTTGAATATCCATGATGCTAATGATATGCAAAGCCACAAGCTTGGGGAAGCTATGTTTGATGAATATGATATATTTTGCCCCCCAAGCTTTGATGAGCAAATTTATTTTGATGATAGCATGCCTCCTATTTATGATGATTATATTGATGAAAGTGGATTTGGAAGAGTGTCAACTTTATAAAGTAGTGATCCCACTATTTTGGAGGATGTTGAATCTTATCGTGATAAACATGAAAGTGGATTTGGAAGAGTGTCAACTTTATTTAGTGATGATTCCACTATTTCGGAAGAGGTTCCAATTGATTATGAGAACAAAGTTGCAATCTATGATGATTATTGTGATGACTTGTATGCTATTAGGAATAATGATAACCATGAAACTTGTCATCATGATTTTAGTTTTGAATTGGATTATGCCTCACATGATAATTATTTCGTTGAGTTTGCTCCCCACTACTATTGATGAGAAGAATTTTGCATATGTGGAGAGTAGTAAAAATTCTATGCTTGTAGATTATGAAAGGAATGCTTTAGGTGCTGGTTATATTGTTGAATTCATTCATTATGCTACTGAAAATTATTATGAGGGCGGAAAATATGCTTGTAGGAATTGCAATAATGTCAAGTTTCCTCCCTACGTGCTCGAAATCTTGAAGCTATGCTTGTTGATCATTGTTCCCATAAGTTGTTTGCTCACAAAATCCATATGCATAGGAAGTGGGTTAGACTTAAATGTGCTAGTCATATGCTTCATGATGCTCCCGTTATGTTTCAATTCTTATCTTTTATGTGAGCATCATTGTCATCATCATGCCTAGCTAGAAAGGCACTAAAGAAAAGCGCTTGTTGGGAGACAACCCAATATTTATCCTTACTGTTTTTGTGTGTCCACATGATTATGCTACTGTAGTAATCATGTTTTGTAGGTTTTGTTTCAATAAAGTGCCAAGTAAGACCTTTAGGATAGCTTACGGTGATAGTTGTGTTGATCCTGCTGAAAATCAGAAACTTTTTCACCCAGTAAATTAGTTTTGTTAATTCACAGAAACGTGCTTCTGATCTGATTATTTTTTCTCTGGATTGGTACACAAATTTCTTAGGACTTCCTAATTTTGTAGGATTTTTTGAGTTCCAGAAGTATACGTTTGATATAGATTACTACAGACTGTTATGTTTTTGAATGATTCTGTTTTCTATGTGTTGTTTGCTTATTTTGATGAATCTATGAGTACTATCGAAGGGTATGAACCATAGATAAGTTGGAGTACAGTAGATATTACACCAATATGAAATTAGAATGAGTTCATTACAGTACCTAAGTGGTGGTTTTATTTTCTTATACTAACGGAGCTTACGAGTTTTCTGTTGAGTTTTGTGTTGTGAAGTTTTCAAGTTTTGGGTAAGGCTTCGATGGACTATGGAATAAGGAGTGGCAAGAGCCTAAGTCTGGGGATGCCTAAGGCACCCCAAGGTAATATTCAAGGACAACCAAGAGCCTAAGCTTGGGGATGCCCCAGATGGCATCCCCTTTTTCGTCTTCGTTCATCGGTAACTTTACTTGGAGCTATATTTTTATTCGCCACATGATATGTGTTTTTCTTGGAGCGTCATTTTCTCTTGTTAGTATTTGCTTGCTGTTATTTATAATAATGTTTTGCATCTTTATTTTCAATAAAGAAGTCAAGGATAGCCTTTACCTTGCTTATTTTGCTAGTATACATGTTGCTGTTTGAAAACAGAAAGTTTACCGCTGTTGCAAAAATTCCCTAGAAAAGTCAGAGCATGATATAATGTTGAAACTTTTTGAATAATGAGATCTGATAAATTTAATACAGTGGGAATTTTATTTAATAATTTTTGGATTTATGGAAGTATTGATACTCTTGCATTCTTTACAGACTGTACTGTTTTGGCAGATTGCTGTTATGGTTGCATTGTTTGCATATGTTTGCTTGTTTAATGATTCTATTTGAGGATAGGAGTATTAAATATGCAGAGGCATTTAGTATGCAATGTTGAATAATAATTTTAGTGATTTGTTACAGTATAAAATGATAAGGTTTTGCATTGGTTTATACTAACCTATCTCACGAGTTCTTGTTGAGTTTGGTGTGGATGATGCTTTTGATAAAAAGAGAAACCATGATATGAGAAGAATTAAGGAGTGATACGTCTCCAATGTATCTATAATTTTTTATTGCTCCATGCTACTTTATCTACTATTTTGGACTATATTGGGGTTTATTTTCCACTTTTATATTACTTTTGGGACTAACCTATTAACCGGAGGCCCAGCCCAGAATTCTGCTTTTTGCCTTTTTCAGTATTTTGAAGAAACAGAATATCAAACGGAGTCCAAACGGAATGAAACCTTCGGGATCATGATTTTCCAACCGAACGTGATCCAGGAGACTTGGACCCTACTCCAAGTAGTGCCCGAGGAGGTCACGAGGGTGGAGGGCGCCCCCCCTGGGCGCGCCCCCTACCTCGTGGGCCCCTCGGAGCTCCACCGACGTACTCCTTCCTCCTATATATACCTACGTATCTCCGAACGATCAGAAAAGGAGCCAAAAACCTAATTCCACCGCCGCAACCTTCTGTATCCACGAGGTCCCATCTTGGGGCCTGTTCCGGAGCTCCACCGGAGGGGGCATCCACCACGGAGGGCTTGTACATCATCACCATAGCCCCTCCGATGAAGTGTGAGTAGTTTACTTCAGACCTTCGGGTCCATAACTAGTAGCTAGATGGCTTCTTCTCTCTTTTTGGATCTCAATACAATGTTCTCCCCCTCTCTCATGGAGATCTATTCAATGTAATCTTCTTTTGCGGTGTGTTTGTTGAGACCGATGAATTGTGGGTTTATGATCCAGTATTATCTATGGAAAATATTTGATTCTTCTCTGAATTCTTTTATGTATGATTGAGTTATCTTTGCAAGTCTCTTCGAATTATCCTTTTTGGTTTGGCCAACTAGATTGGTAGTTCTTGCAATGGGAGAAGTGCTTAGCTTTGGGTTCAATCTTGCGGCATCCTTACTCAGTGATAGAAAGAGTTGCAAGGCACGTATTGTATTGTTGCCATCGAGGATAACAAGATGGGTTTTTTATCATATTGCATGAATTTATCCCTCTACATCATCTCATCTTGCTTATGGCGTTACTCTATTTTTACTTAATACTCTAGATGCATGCTAGATAGCGGTCGATGAGTGGAGTAATAGTAGTAGATGCAGAATCATTTTGATCTACTTGTTTTGGACGTGATGCCTATATACATGATCATTGCCTAGATATACTCATAACTATGCTCAATTCTGTCAATTGCTCAACAGTAATTTGTTCACCCACCATAGAATATGTATGCTTTTGAGAGAAGCCACTAGTGAAACCTATGGCCCCCGGGTCTATTCTCATCATATCAATCTCTATCACTTTATTTACTTGCTTTGTTTTTACTTTTCCTTTACTTTTTACTTTGCATCTATCTATCAAAAATACCAAAAATATTATCTCTATCAGATCTCACTCTCGTAAGTGACCGTGAAGGGATTGAAAACCCCTAAGCGTTGGTTGCGAGTTGCTATTGTTTTGTGTAGGTACAAGGGACTTGTGCATGGTCTCCTACTGGATTGATACCTTGGTTCTCAAAAACTGAGGGAAATACTTACGCTACTTTGCTGCATCATCCTCTCCTCTTCGGGGAAATCCAACGCAGTGCTCAAGAGATAGCAAGGAGACACAAAAGTTCAAGCTTGGGGATGCCCAAGGCACCCCAAGATAATATTTCAAGAAGTCTCAAGCATCTAAGCTTGGGGATGCCCTGGTAGGCATCCCACCTTTCTTCTTCAACAACTATCGGTTAGTATCGGTTGAGCCTAAGTTTTTGCTTCTTCACATGAGTTGTGATATCCTTGCAATGTCATTTTATTTTGTTTTGCTTGCTGTTTGAATACAATACCAAGATCTGAAATTCTTAAACGAGAGGGAGTCTTCGCATAGTTACATAATTATTTAGCTACTCATTGATCTTCACTTATATCTTTTTGGAGTAGTTTGCCATTTACTCGTGCGTTTCACTTATATCCTATGAGTAAATGGTTGAATGAGTTGAATGTCATAAATCTGAAATTATATATGTCTCATTTGCTTATCCCATGGGGAGTAGTGACTTCACATCTAAGAAGTAGAGGTTGTAAATTTATTGAAGGATAGCAAGCATTGCATTGGTCATTTGAACAATTCATGAAAGAATATTGAAGGAAGAGAGATTTCACACATAAATACACTATCCTAGACATCTTTTATAATTGGGAGCACTCATTAAGTATGACATGCTAAAGAGTTGATGTTGGACAAGGAAGACAATGTAATGGTTTATGTTTTCTGACATCTCAGTTAAAGTATATTGCCATGGATCATTCAAACATGTTGAGCTTGCCTTTCCCCCTCATGCTAGCCAAAATTCCTTGCACCAAGTAGAGATATGTCACGCCCAATATGCGACCCTATCCAAAAGGAACTCGAAGGTCCCACCAAGGATAGACCCGCATATTGAAACGCTTTTGCAAGGTGGATATCATTACATCAACATTACATAATCAATGGGGATACATACATAAGGCATACAATGCCACACAAATACAACATCATCATACATAAGATCATCATCCGACTACGGATGAAACACAAACAGAAATTCAAACGACATCCACCCTCCTAGACCCAAGCTGCCAACCTGGAACCTATCCCTTGAACGAAGAATCAGAAGAAGAACTCCAAAACAAGCAAACATCGCTCTCGCGTCAAGATCATCGCGAAACATGTACCTGCAACTATTGTTGTAGTAATCTATGAGCCACGAGGACTCAGCAATCCCATTACCATGGGTATCAAGACTAGCAAAGCTTAAAGGGAAAGGAAGGGGTAAGGTGGTGAGGTTGCATCAGCGACTAAGCATATATGGTGGCTAACATACGCAAATAAGAGCGAGAAGAGAGCAAAAGGAACGGTCATGAAGCTAGCAATGATCAAGAAGTGAACTCCTACTTATGTCAAATATACACAGAAACCGTGTTCACTTCCCGGACTCCGCCGAAAAGAGACCATCACAGCTACACACGCGGTTGATGCGTTTTAATTCGGATCAGGTGTCAAGTTATCTACAACCGGACATTAAAAAATTCCCGTCTGTCTATAACCACAGGCACGGCTTTCGAAAGATGATACCCTGCAGGGGTGTCCCAACTTAGCCCATGATAAGCACTCGCGATCAACGAAGGATATACCTTCTCCCAGGAAGACCCGATCAGACTCGGAATCCCGGTTTACAAGACATTTCGACAATGGTAAAACAAGACCAGCAAGACCGCCCGATGCGCCGACAATCCCGATAGGAGCTGCACATATCTCGTTCTCAGGGCAACACCGGATAAGCTAAGCGTACAGGTACCAACGTAACCCAAGTTGCCAAGGGATGGTCCCGCACGGTGCTCTAGTTTGGACCAACACTTAGACAAGCATTGGCCCGGGGGGGCTATAATAAAGATGACCCTCGGGTTAATTACTCACAAGGGAAATGTAGGTGGTGGTGAGGCAAATGGTAAAACCAAGGTTGGGCCTTGCTGGAGGAGTTTTATTCAAAGCGAACTGTCAAGGGGGTCCCATAAATCACCCGACCGCGTAAGGAACTCAAAATCCGGGAACATAACACCGGTATGACGGAAACTAGGGCGGAAAGAGTGGAACAAAACACCAGGCATAAGGCCGAGCCTTCCACCCTTTACCAAGTATATAGATGCATTAATAATATAAGAGATATTGTGATATCCCAAACCAAAATCCTGTCCACCATGGAGCAATCTTCAACTTCACCTGCAACTAACAACGCTATAAGAGGGGCTGAGCAAAGCGGTAACATAGCCAAACAATGGTTTGCTAGGAAGGGTGTCAAAGATTAGAGGCTGACATGGCAATTTGGGAGGCTTGAAGAGCAAATGATAGGTAGCACAGCAAAGCGATAGAACGAAGCAACTAGCATAGCAATGATAGTAGTGAGATCCAGGGTAGCGGTCATCTTGCCTGAAATCCCACAAGGAAGAAGAACGAGTCCATGAAGAAGATGAAGCCACGAAGATGAACCAAGCGTAGACGAACGAATCCTCATGATCGCAACGAAACGGGAACTATCGAGAGTAAACACACCACACATGAACAAGGCATGATGCACACACAAGCATGATGCAATACAGGACTACATGAAGCTACTCATGGCAAGAGATGATGCAAACAAGAGCAACACATCAAAGCAAGTTTCAATGAGGCCGGGAACAACATAAAACAATTCCGGTAAGTCCTCATATGCAAATTTTGAAGTTGGTCCAGATCTGAATAAACATTATGTTCAAGTTGTTAAACAGCAAGTTAAAGAGCACCATGATGATCTACACGAGATTCTAGTCAAGTTACATATAAAGTTCATTTAGTTCGGAGCTACGGCCTAGAAGATATGAGCAAAACAAGTTAAACATGGCATTGATGCAAAATGCATACAAACATCAAGCAAACACCAAAACAAATATGCAACATGATAATATGAAGCTACATGCAATTCTAAGCAAGTTTCATATAGAGCACACTCAAAACGGAGCAACGATTCAACACACACACATGAAACAAGTTATAGCAACAATCTGTCCAAAACAGCAACTAGGCATCTTGCAAGCATCAAAACAATATGCTACAGGACCTCAAAAAGAAAACAAAAGGCATGGGCATGATGTATAGGTAAAGCATAGCAAAACATAAACACTGAGCTATCTCCAGAAATCACTAGAACATGCTCAAACACACATGGCAAGATTGCAAATAATAACAGTTACAGACTTTGCAGAAAATAACATCAGGTTGCAATGTTTAGAGCTATCAAACAACATGCTACAGGAACTTAACATGGCAAACAAAGGCATGGCATGAATCTACTAATTGCATAGATCAAAATTCCCTTACTGACCATAAGCCAAAAAGGATCAGAAGATATGATGGCACCCATGTAAACATGGCAAGTTATATTACAGATTCAAACATGGCAGGAACAACGATAAGTAGGCATGTAGATGAGCTTGAACCACTCACCACAGAGCAATACATGGCATGGCAAGGCAACCAACAGAGATAATACATGTTTATGAAGCTAAGAATGGCAATAACAAGTTCATAGGGTGCATGGATAACTAACAACAATCATGGCAACATTGAACTTCATGTTAACAGGCTGACAGCAACATCATTTAGCAACTTTGGAGCAAGATATGAACAATCTATGGCAAGCAATAAATGCAACTAGGGGCATGGATGGATAGCTCATAACCATATGTTCAAAACATCCTTACTGAAGTATCTCAAAATATGCATGGATCTCTCTATAGCATCATGTTTACATGGCATCAAAATAACAGCAGAACAGGGACTAAAATCAGCAACATCACCATGCCTAGTTTGCATGCTTGTTCTAGTCACCACAATGATCACAAAAATACATGGTAAGCACCTCTGTAAATAAGACATGGCATAGTACAAAACACATGTAGACATCAACCTCATAGGATGCACACATCAATCATGGCAAAAATGACAAATGAGCATGTTCTGTTAACAGACAGTAGACAATATCATAAAGCACTCTTGCAACGATGATTCAGGCATCAAAATGAGCTCAAATGAACATGATGCAATGGAATGAAATGAAGTACCCGTCGAGATGAACAATTTGACATATTACACGCACGAAACGGAGCAGTATGCATAGGGACTTAGGCAAAATTCGACCTCGAGGAAATTTGGGTCCCGGTGGCTGCGAGGTCAACGACGGCGATGGCGGCTTCTCCGGCGGCTGGGCGGCTGAGGAGGAGGCCGGAGGGGTCGGGGAAGAGGTTCTCCGGGCCGGATCGGACAAGATCCGGCCGGATCCCGGCAGGGGCGGCGCGGCAGGGCGAAGTGGGACCGGACGGCGGAGGCGCTCCGGCGGCCGGCGAGGCGCGCGGAGGGCGCGGAGGCGCTCGGCGAGGCGGGGCTCGCTGGAGG
>NC_041383.1:673175693-673177493 GCF_002162155.2 Triticum dicoccoides | reverse complement strand
GCGGGCGGACATGTCCGGCGGCTGGACGGACATGTCCGGCTGCGGGTAGGGATGGATCTAGGGTTTGGACTGCGCGGAAAAATCGGGGAGGGGCACATATATATATATGTAGAGGGAGCTAGGAGGCTCCAAATGAGGCACGGTTTTCGGCCACGCGATCGTGATCGAACGACCGAGTGAATGGAGGGGAGTTAGATGGTTTTTGGGCCAGTTTGGAAGGGGTGTTGGGATGCAAAGAGAAGGGGGGTTTTGGGCTACGCGGTTAACCGTTGGAGTACCAAACGACCTCCAAATGGCACGAAACTTGACAGGCAGTCTACCGGTGGTATACCAAGGCCGCTTGGCAAACCTCGGGCCATTCCGAGAAAGTTTAGCACCCGCACACAACAGGAGACAAAAGGGGAACGCCGGAGGGCATAGGAGCGCCGGATTGCAAAACGGACAACGGGGAAAAGGCTCGGATGCATGAGACAAACACGTATGCAAAATGAGATGCACATGATGACATGATAAAATGCAACACGCAAGCAAATGACATGGAAACACCGACGAATAACTAGCAGACACCTGGCGCATCGAATCCGGGGCATTACAAGATACTAGTTGTGCTTCCAAATATCCCTAAACCCAGTTGTGCCATGAGAGTCCACCATACCTACCTATGGATTGAGTAAGATCCCTCAAGTAAGTTGTCATCAGTGCAAGCAATAAAAATTGCTCTCTAAATATGTATGATCTTTTGGTGTGAAGAAAATAGCTTTATATGATCTTGTTATGGAAGCAATAAAAGCGATGGACTGCATAATAAAGGTCCATATACAAGTGGCAATATAAAGTGACGTTCATTCGCATTAAGATTTTGTGCATCCAACCCTAAAAGCGCATGAAAACCTCTGCTTCCCTCTGCGAAGGGCCTATCTTTTACTCTATGTCTTTTACTTTATGCAAGAGTCAAGGTGATCTTCACCTTTCCCTTTTTCATTTTATCCTTTGGCAAGCCCTTTGTGTTGGGGTGATCCTGATATATATATATATATATCCAATTGGATGTAAGTTAGCATGAACTATTATTGTTGACATCACCCAAAGGTGAATACGTTGGGAGGCAACACTATAAGCCCCTATATTTCTCAGTGTTTGATTGAAACTCCATAACCATTAGTATTGCGTGAGTGTTAGCAATTGTAGAAGACTATATGATAGTTGAGTATGTGGAGTTTGTTATTCCTAAAAATAAGATGAATTGCAATTGTTTGATGACTGGGAATGAAGTTTGCTAGTTTTCAACAAAGTTTATGGTCTATGCTTTGACAAGTGAATTGCTTGTTACTTTATCGTGAGAAGTTTTACGAGATGAACTACTGTTATGACATATTATCATGCTAGAAAAGGTGATTGAAATTATCATTGATCAAACTTGTGCACCTTCTAGCATTCACACTTCATAAATTCTTTTTTTATCATTTACCTACTCGAGGACGAGTAGGAATTAAGCTTGGGGATGCTTGATACGTCTCCAACGTATCTATAATTTATGAAGCATTCATGCTATTTTATTATCTGTTTTGAATGATTAAGGGATTTATTATACACTTTTATATTACTTTTGGGACTAACCTATTAATCAGAGGCCCGGCCCATATTGCTGTTTTATTGCCTATTTCAGTATTTCAAAGAAAAGGAATATCAAACAGAGTCCAAACGGAATGAAATCTTCGGCAGCGTGATTTTTTGGAAGAATATGATCCTGGAGACTTGGAGTTCACGTCAGAAGATCCTCGAGGAGGCCAGGAGATAGCC
>NC_041383.1:673135639-673175388 GCF_002162155.2 Triticum dicoccoides | reverse complement strand
TCTATATAAGCCTACGTACCCTAAAAACATCGAATATCAAGATAGATCAGGAGTTCCGCCGCCGCAAGCCTCTGTAGCCACCAAAAACCTCTCGGGTGCCTATTCCGGCACCCTGCCAGAGGGGGAACCCATCACCGGTGGCCATCTTCATCATCCTGGCGCTATCCATGACGAGGGGGGATTAGTTCACCCTCGGGGCTGAGGGTATGTACCATTAGCTATGTGTTTGATCTCTCTCTCTCTCTCTCTCTCTCTCTCTCTCTCTCTCTCTCGTGTTCTCTCTATGGCACGATCTTGATGTATCGTGAGCTTTGCTATTATAGTTGGATCTTATGATGTTTCTCCCCCTCTACTCTCTTGTGATGAATTGAGTTTCCCTCTTGAAGTTATATTATCGGATTGAGTCTTTATTTGAGAACACTTGATGTATGTCTTGCCGTGTTTATCTGTGGTGACAATGAGATATCACGTGCCACTTGATGTATGTTTTGGTGACCAACTTGCGGGTTCCGCCCATGAACCTATGCATAGGGGTTGGCACACGTTTTCTTGACTCTCCAGTAGAAACTTTGGGGCACTCTTTGAAGTACCTGGTGTTGGTTGGATGGATCTGAGATTGTGTGACGCATATCATATAATCATGCCCACGGATACTTGAGGTGACAATGGAGTATCTAGGTGACATTAGGGTTTTGGTTGATTTGTGTCCTAAGGTGTTATTCTAGTATTAACTCTATGATGGATCGAGCAGAAAGAATATCTCTATGTTATTTTACTACGAACTCTTGAATAGATCGATCAAAAAGGATAACTTTGAGGTGGTTTCGTACCCTACCATAATCTCTACGTTTGTTCTCCGTTATTAGTGGCTTTGGAGTGACTCTTTGTTGCATGTTGAGGGATTGTTATATGATCTATCTATGTTATTATTGTTGAGAGAACTTGCACTAGTGAAAGTATGAACCCTAGGCCTTGTTTCCTATCATTGCAATACCGTTTACGCTCACTTTTACCATTAGTTACCTTGTTGTTTTTATATTTTCAGATTACAAAAACCTATATCTACTATCCATATTGCACTTGTATCACCATCTCTTCGCCGAACTAGTGCACCTATACAATTTACCATTGTATTGGGTGTGTTGGGGACACAAGAGGCTCTTTGTTATTTGGTTGCAGGGTTGTTTGAGAGAGACCATCTTCATCCTACGCCTCCTACGGATTGATAAACCTTAGGTCATCCACTTGAGGGAAATTTTCTACTGTCCTACAAACCTGTGCACTTGTAGGCCCAACAACGTCTACAAGAAGAAGGTTGTGTAGTAGACATCAGCCCTCTATCAAGCGAGCACCCTCTAGGACGTCATTTAAATAACGCTCCAGCGTGCGGTGGTCCTTGCCTTCGAGGGGACCCTCAACCACGACAACTCCGGCTTTCATCTTGTCCCAGTGCACCTTGACACGGGCGAAGGCCCTCTGTGTGCCTTCTATGCACGCCGACCGTTTGATGGCATCAATTCGAGGCACGGCATCGATGAGTCTCTGCACTAGGCCGAAATAGCTACTCGGAATGGGTTCAGCAGGCCACAGCCGGAGTATGACCTCCTTCATGGCCAATCCGGATATCCTATGCGACTTGGCCCACTGCGCCATCTAGTCGTTCAGCAGTGCCGAACGCTCCTGCATTGCATATTGCGACCAAAACAGCTTCTCCATTGCATGCCCCTCCTGGGCCCGATAGAACTGTGCTGCGTCTGCGACACTCTTCGGTAGATCCTCAAAGGAGTCTGGAGAACTCCATAGTCGATTCAGTAAGGCATACCTCTGATCGCCAAACTTAGACTGTAAAAGAAAGGGCTTACCAGTCGCTATCTGTCCGGCCTGTCGAAGCTCCTCGCGAGCTGCTCGGGATTTGGACCTTGCCTCTTGGGCGTCCTGAAGGGCCTTGGCGAGTTCAGATTCTCTTTATTCGCCTCCTTGGGGAGCTTGCACTTTCGCGTTGCGTCCTTGAGCTGTTGTTGAATCTTGGACACGCGCTCCTCAAACTGGCACCGGGTGGCCTGATCGTCCTTCAAATCGGCTGCTGCTTTCTCAGCGGCCGCATCACTCACTGTTGCCTGCTCCTTTGCGCAGGCAAGGTCACTCATGAGGGTCTCGACCTCAGCAGCGCCATCTACAATTATGCATATAGCAACGCGTGAGATTCACTTAAGCATTTCAAACCAATTAAATGGAATATGGAGCACTTGAAACATACCTTGCGCTTCGTCGAGCCGCTTGCTAATATGGATATTGTCCTCATCGACCAGCTGCAGTTTCCGCTTCAGTTCATAAACTTCAGCGGCCTGAGCGTTTGTCGCTAATATTGAAGCCTGATATTTATCAAAATGGCTAAGTATGTTATTTACTGCGGATACCTATAGACCCTCTGTTTGCCCTCCTTCATTGGCCAAACAGAGTCTCAGGGGCTACTATCTATATATAGACGGATTTCTTATGGAAAGCGGCTAAAAGACATTGCATCACATACCTCGAGGCCTGTTAGTAGGCTCGTGAAGGCTTCATCCAGTCCGCTCTTAGCGAACTGCACTTTTTCAACCACCGTACCCATTAAGCTATGGTGCTCCTCCAAGACGGACGCACCTTGCAGTGCATCCATCGGCTTGTCTAGAGCCTCTGCATTCATAGAGGTCGCCGTCTACCCCGCCTGCAGAGGTGGCTGCCGATCCTATTCCGGAACCATTCGGGTCTCCGGAACAGTATCCGGCTAAGGGTCAGATGACCCAGGACCCCCATGGACAGTCTCCATAGGGGTTGCGCCCTCCATGTTATCGATAGCCTCCAGTGCCGCATTGGTCCTCTACTGTATTTCTCTGGAGCCCGGAGAAATCCTTTGGGAGGACACCTCAGGATCGTCTGCCCTCGGAGGCGAGGAAGCTCGTGGGCATCTCGCCCTCCATCTTCTCCGGCAAAATATCCTCGATGACGATGATTCTTGAGGAATGTCACGGGCCGGACTATAATATGAAATTTGATATTATCCTTATAATCTATAAAAATGATTAGATGTATATAAGACATCTTAAGGATCTCACGATTCAGCAAGGGGCTTGGTGCGGGGGCGGGGCTTGGGAACGGCCTCGGTGCCCGAATCTGAGTCATCGGAGAGGGATACCCTTCCCCTCTTGGACGCCCCCTCCTCCGGATCTACGGAGGCCGCTCTCATTTTCCTTTTGGGAGGAGGGTTCTCTACTTCCTCCTCCTATTCTTCTTCATTCCTCGCCAGAGAAAGGAGCTTCGGTTCCCCCGGACATGACGCCTGAAGTCTCTTCGGGATGGAGGTCGCCTTGGGCCTCCTTGGTCTTCTTCTTCCTCTTGTCCTTCTTTGCCGCCACCTGATAGAGTGACGGGACCAGCATCTTCATTATCAAAGGATCGGCTGGGTTTTCGGGGAGCGGGGTCGGACACTTAATCTGTTCGGCCTTCTTTATCCAATCCTGTTCAGGAGATGGAATTTTCAGGACCCCTCCCTAAGATTGACAACTAGTGTTCGGCAATATGATACTTATTGGGGAGGCCAGATTGTTGCAGTCGAGGCCGGTGTCGTCGGACGTCTGTGGCCACGTCTTCTGCTTCTTGAAAAGCAGCTTCTAGATCTTTTTGTGCATCGTGCCATAGAAGTGTTGCAGAGTCCGTGGCCCCTCCGAATTGAACTCCCACATTTTGAGAGGCAGTCGTTGGCAAGGGAGAGTTCGGCAAATGAGCATCACCTGAATCACATCAGCAAGGGTGATGTCCTTGTTTATCATGCTCTTGATACGCTTCTGCAGCGTCGACATGTCGTCAAGGGACCCCCAATCTAGGCCCTTGTTGGTCCAGGATGCAAGCCGCAATGGAGGTCCAGATCTAAAGGCAGCAGCACGGCCCACTTGGTACCGCGGGGTTTGGTGATATAGAACCACTCCTACTGCCACACCTTGACAGTGTCCACAAATCTTCCTTTGGGGCAGGTAACATGGTTGAGCTTGCTCACTATGGTGCCGCCGCACTCGGCGTGTTGGCATTCAACCACCTTCGGCTTCACATTGAAAACCTTGAGCCATAAGCCGAAGTGTGGAGGGACGCGGAGAAATGCTTCGCACACGACGATGAACGCCAAGTTGTGGAGGAAGGAATTCAGGGCCAGATCATGGAAATCCAGCCCATCATAGTACATGAGACCTCGGACGAAGGGGTGAAGGGCGAATATGAGTCCTTGGAGGAAGTGAGGGATAAAAACCACCCTTTTGCCGGGCTCCGGGGTGGGGATGATCTGCCCCGGGGTTGGAAGCATGTGTTTGATCTCCGCCGTCAGGTACCTCGCCTCCCGCAGATCATGGATGTTCTTCTCTGTTACGGAGGAGGCCATCCACTTGCCCTGAAAGCCAGATCCGGCCGTTGCTGGAGAAGTTGGAGCGGAAAGAAAAGTTTAGAACTTGGGCGCTGGAGCTCGGGGGATTGAAAGGCAGAGGAAGAAGAAGGCATGAGGTGAACAGATGGGTCTTTTGTTCTCTTATAGAGGCAGCGAATATCAAGCGCCCGCTCATAAGCCTTAAATATCGTCTATTCCCAAGGGGACGTGTGAAAGGCATGGTTGGATTAACCAAAACCCCTATTGATGAGAATCCCGTAATAAGGGGACACGATCTCTGCTTTGACGAGACGTGTCATTGGCCATACCTCGAAATACGAAACGTGGCTATAAAACGGTTCAGAATAATAATGAGGCCAGAACATAACATCTCGCCGGAAAGGTGGCCCATGCACGTGACTTATTTTAAGTATTGTTGCTTTTTACAGCTTAGGGTTGTACGTGTTAAGCAAGGTTGGACACAGCTCGTGTGCGGAAAACTGCTTTGGAGTATTCGGAAAGGGGAACCCGCCTTGCAATGTTGAAGACAATCTACGCGCCGAATACATCGTCATTGAAGTCTGGTTCAAGGGCTACCGAGGGAGTCCTGGACTAAGGGGTCCTCGGGCGTCTGGGCTATGTGATATGGGCTGGACTGATAGGCCATGAAGATACGAGATAGAAGAACCTTCCCCCAAGTCTGGATGGGACTCTCCTTTGTGTGGATGGCAATCTCGGTGTTCCGATCATGTACCTTCCTTTCTCAGTAACCAACTCTGTACAACCCTAGATCCCTCCGGTGTCTATATAAACCGGAGGGTTTAGTCCACAGAGGCAATCAGAATCATACAGGCTAGACATCTAGGGTTTAGCCATTACGATCTCGAGATAGATCAACTCTTGTAACCCCTGTACTCATCAAAGTCAATCAAGCAGGAAGTAGGGTATTACCTCCATTAAGAGGGCCCGAACCTGGGTAAACATCGTGTCCCCTGCCTCCTTGTTACCTTCGATCCTTAGACGCACAGTTCGGGACCCCCTACCCGAGATCTGCCGGTTTTGACACCGACAGGCCCCACTACTAACTAAAAGATTGAATCAATATGTTAAATAGGTGACCCTATGACAAGTCAGGCCCACTCGCACCATTCACTATTTGACCACATCAAAGTGTCGGAGTAAATGACCACGGGTAGCCTAGACGGTTCCCCCTGGCTCTTCAAAAATAAACGGACCGATCAAAACTTCAAGCACCCAAGACACGGGGCCGCCTTCCCCCCGCCGGCTACCCCCTCAGCCGACTACCGGAAGGCAGTCCAGCCCGAGAATCCTCATAAAGAAAGCCATAGAAGGGCCGACTCCAAGAAAGTCGGCCACGGCATGACCGACTCTGAGAAAGCCGGCCACGGCATGGCCGACTCCAGGAGGCCGGCCACGTCACGACCGACTCCAGGAAGCCGGCCGCCAGCAGGCGGCCCAGACTGAGCCCTCAAAGTTTGCACCAACATAATGACGACAGAACAGGGCGTGGCAACAGTGAGACATGCCGCCCCCGAATCCCGGAATGCGCATGGCTACAGTACACCGTACGGGATAGCCATGACCCGTCCGGCGTGGCACTGTTGCCATGCTATCCATGACATCACCCACGGCGGGCTGACAGTACGGCCCGCAGGTGGCGGGCCCCTTTGGTCAGAGAGACACCCGAAGGCGGCCGCGCGTCCCCTAGTCGGCCAGGGATGAAGCCGGCTCTCCCCAGCCGGCTCACTCCCTTCCTCGAAAAATGAGCCCCATTAAGGAGATGAGACGAGGTAAGGCTACAGTGAGCGCCCGCGATGCGGCGGCACTGTAGCCACGCTTACCCCGACCAAGCCCTCGTCATCAAGGGTGAAGCAACAGTAACTAGCCCCCAACAAGACCCCCAAGCGGTGGGGCCTACCTGTCTACCAGGAGGCCGGCAACCGGTGGGACCCACCAGTCGGCGGGCCCCAGCGGTCGGCGGAGAAGCCCGCCGGCATAGACACTGACGGTAGGGCCCAAGCCCAGCCAGATTACCATTGTACCCCTGGGGGTAGGCCTATATAAAGCCCCCGGGGCACCCATGCAAAGGGTTGGACTTTGATAGTTTTAGACACAACTTTGAGAGGAGAAGAGAGCTAGCCTTGCCCCTTCTTCCTCCTCTCGCCAAACAGCTCAAGGAGCCTCTTGTAGCTACTTGTTGATCTAGTGATCATGCGGAGACCCCGCAGAGCAGGACTAGGGGTGTTATCTCCTCGGAGAGCCCCGAACCTGGGTAAGATTCGCCGGCGTGCATGTCTTTGCCTTATCCCGTTTCCAGGCACCGGCGATGTCTTATTGGCTCCCACCATGATAAGCCACCCATTGGCATATGTCGCACCTACCACCCAACATTTGGCGCCCACCATGGGGCCAGGTGCACCGTCTTCCGGAGACCTATTCTGGACGGGAACCCTCTTCCTCCCCCGCGAGCGTAGCCAGCCCGGCACACCCGATGGCGCTTGCCCCGACGCGCTGCAAGGCGTCGACAACGCCTGCACGGAGAGCTGCCTCGCCGATCTTCTCAGCGAGGCCTGCATCTCCAACAAGCCCGCGCCCGACGCGGGCACCGGCTGCCTCGAGAACCGTCTCGTTAGCCACCTCGACCAACTCCACGTCTCCAGCGAGCCCGCTGTGGATTTGGAGTCGGTTGGCTCCACCGACCCGATGCTTGTCAACTCCGACACCGCATCGCTCGACGCTTTCCCCACCAACGTGGTGGTTTTCAACGATCCTCTCCCTCGAGCCGACTGTGGCAGCAGCACCATCACCGAGGTGCTGGTCATCAGCCACGGAGTCACCTCTGGCAAGAACACCCACGACGCACTGCAAGCGGCGCTGCAGGATTTGTCCGCCCCCATCCCGGCTGATGCCGACGCAGAGGCGCTGGAGACACGCTGCCTTGCACTCATCACGGAGGGCCCGAAGCTAGCCACCATGAGACGCCTCATCGAGGCTCATCAGCGTGAAGTCGACCGCGCCGCCTTCGGCACGCCGCCTCCCGACGGGCCAAGCCAGGCTGGCGTCATCCAGAAACGCGGCGCGGCCATCGCCGACATGCTGGGAGCGGAATGCCCAGTCTACACCATGCCTCTTGAGAACCTACGCGCTGCCCAGTCGGTCGTAGACGAGCTGAAGGAGTTGGGGCCGACGAGCTCCCCTACATGACCAGGCAAATCCAGCAGCTGATCGACGCGGCCACAAAGCGGCACGAAGCCGGCGTCCGCGCCGAAAGCCCTCCCCCACACCGAGAGCACGGCACAACGTCACGAACGCCGACTGCGGGCGGAGCCCACACGAGGCAAGAGAAGGAGCCGGCTGCTAGCCGCAGCCGGACTCGAGTCACCATCGAGCGCGACGCAGAAGGCCCTCCTCGAGCTGTGGAGCGACGAGGTGACTTGCCTCCTCCACCTCCACGCGGGGAGAGATATCCCACCCCGCCGCCTGTCACGCATCCGACTCTCAGCGGCCGACTAGGTCGCCGCGAAGGAGTCAGCGAAAATGATGCCCGCCATCGGATCGACCGCCTTACACGATCCCTGGCGTTAGAAGAAGAGGATGATGTCGGCCCACCTTGCTTCGGCCCCTGCATCCGCGACGAGCCCTTCCCCAAAGGGTTCTCACTCCCAAGAGACACGCCCAAATTACAACGGCTCGGTGAAGCCAGAAGATTGGTTGATTGACTACTCCACCGTTGTCCGCATAGCAAACGGCAACAGGCGTGTTGCCATGAAATATGTTCCCCTAATGCTCCAAGGCACGGCACGCACTTGGCTCAACAGCCTCAAGCCTTACAGCATCAATAGATGGCTAGACTTCACGGAAGCCTTCATCCGCAACTTCACCAGCACCTACAAACGGGCTCCCAAGCCCCGATAGCTCTCCTTGTGTGTACAAGGGCCCGGCGAGTCAACCCGCGACTATCTCACGCGTTGGGCCGAGCTCCGCAAATCCTACGAGGGGGTGCACGAGGTTCAAGCCATAGAGTACTTCACCACCGGGTGCCGAGAAGGCACCCTCCTCAAGCACCGACTCCTCTGCGACGAGCTGACTACCCTCGACGAGCTGCTTGTGATTGCGGACAAGTACGCCATGGCCGACTCCTCCATGAAGACCGAGCTCCGAGTAGACGCTTCTGGGAAGGTGCTTGCGCCGGCTCCCAAGACGCCAGCTGGAGACTCCAACCGACGCCCATACCAGAAAGACAACAAGCGCAAGGCTCCCATGCCGGCTTCCACCAGTCGGCAGGTGGCCACCATCGAGGACGAGCAATCCGAAGGGCGGCCCATAACAAAGAAGAAAAAGGGCGGCAGGCCGGCTTGGCAGCCGGCTTTCTCCTATGAGCAAGCCCTTGATGCCCCCTGCAAGTTCCACAGCGGTGTGAAGGCCTCCAACCATACTACTTGGAAATGCCATTGGCTCGCACGAATCTCCAAGGGCGAAGGGCTGGTGCCGCCTCCACCTGCTGGTCAGCCGCCTCCGGCTCCTCAGCAGCCGGCTGCTCGACCAGCAGTCGGATCTATTCAAGACGAGTTCCCTGATGAGCATGCCGCCTACGTCGTCTTTACAAGCCAGCCTGAAGACCGGCGAAGCCGGCGCCGACAACACCAAGAAGTCAATGTGGTCGCCTCCAACAACCCCGAGTTCATTCACTGGTTGGAGAAACCCATCAGCTGGAGCCGGGATGGTCACCCAGAGGTGATGCCTTCACCCGGCTCTTATGCATTGGTTTTGGATGCCACCCTCATGACAGATAGGCGAGCTTCCCGATTCTCCCGTGTGCTGATAGATGGCGGAAGCAGCATCAACATACGCTACCGTGACACCATGGTAAAGCTGAATATCAAGACAAAGCAGCTCATGCCGAGTCGGACTGTGTTCCATGGCATCATACCCGGCCTGTCTTGTGCGCCGACCGGCAAGATCAAGATAGATGTTCTCTTTGGAGACAAAGATCATTTCCGCCGAGAAGCAATATGGTTTGAGGTAGTGGATCTGGAGAGCCCTTACCACGCGTTGCTTGGCCGACCTACATTGGCCAAGTTCATGGTTGTGCCCCACTATTCCTACCTCAAGATGAAGATGCCGAGTTCCAAGGGCGTCATCACCATATCCGGAGACTACAAGAAATCCGCCGAGTGTGCGGCTGCCAGCAGCCGGCTGGCCGAGTCCCTCGTGATTGCTGAAGAGAAGAAGATGCTGGACCGAGTCATGGCCATGGCCGGCAAGCATCCGGCCTTGTCCCCCGATCCCAAGGAATATGAGGCTGAGTGTTCTTTCCAGCCGGCCAAAGAAACCAAGAAGATACCTCTGGACCCGGAGCACCCGGAGAGGTACGCGGTCATGGGAACCGGCCTTGACAGCAAATAGGAAAGCGAGCTTGTCGATTTCCTCCGTGAGAATTGGGACATCTTTGCATGGTCTCCCAAAGACATGTCGGGTGTTCCCACAGATTTCGTCGAGCACAAGCTACACATCCGGTCAGATGCCAAGCCGGTCAAGCAGCCCTTGCGCCACCTGTCAGAAGAGAAGAGAAGAGTAGTCGGAGAAGAAATAGCCCGGCTTCTGGCAGCCGACTTCATTATGGAGGTTTTCTTCCCTGAGTGGCTTGCCAACCCGGTCCTGATGTTGAAGAAGAACAAACAGTGGCGCATGTGCAGCCTCAACAAAGCCTGCCCCAAGGATCCTTTTGCCCTGCCAAGAATTGATCAAGTGATAGACTCCACAGCCGGATGCGAGTTGTTGAGTTTTTTGGATGCTTACTCAGGCTACCACCAGATAAAATTGGACCCAGCTGACCATCTAAAGACCGCCTTCATCACACCATTCGGAGCTTTCTGCTACCTGACTATGACATTCGGCTTGAGAAATGTCGGTGCCACTTTTTAGTGTTGCATGCAGAAATGCCTCCTCAAGCAACTCGACAGAAATGCCCACGTCTATGTATACGACATTGTGGTGAAGATGGAGAAGCACGACACCCTAGTGGAAGATCTCAAAGAGACATTTGAGAACTTGTGTTGGTTTCAGATCAAGCTCAATCCAGAAAAATGCATGTTCGGAGTGCCAGCCAGCCAGCTCCTAGGCTTCCTGGTCTCCGAACGCGGCATCGAATGCAACCCGGTGAAGATCAAGGCTATAGAGAGAATGGAGATTCCTACCAAGATAAGAGATGTCCAAAAATTTACTGGATGCTTGGCCTCCCTCAACCGCTTCATCAGCCGGCTCGGAGAGAAGGCTTTCCCTCTCTACCGACTCATGAAGAAGTCCACTCACTTTGAGTGGAACGACCAAGCAGACCAAGCTTTCCACGAGTTAAGGAAGATGTTGTCCACGCCGCCTGTCTTGGCGGCACCGACTGAGAAAGAGCCCATGCTCCTTTACATTGCCGCCACTAGCCGGGTGGTCAGCACCATCATCGTGGTTCAGCGCCCAGAAGAAGGCCGAGTTCAGCTAGTCCAGAGGCCGGTCTATTATCTCAATGAAGTATTGTCCACCTCGAAGCAGAACAACCCACACTATCAGAAGATGTGCTATGGTGTGTATTTTTCCGCCAAGAAGCTCAAGCCCTACTTTCAAGAGCACCCCATCACGGTCGTATGTACTGCCCCGCTGGCCGAGATCATAGGCAGCCGGGATGCATCCGACCGGGTGGCAAAATGGGCCATTGCGCTGGCTCCATGCATGATCTTCTACCAACCCCGCACCGCCTAAGTCCCAGGCATTGGCCGACTTCCTCATCGACTGGGCCGAAACCCAGTACCTGCCGCCTGCGCCCAACTCCACTCATTGGCGGATGCACTTCGATGGACCCAAGATGCGCACCGGCTTGGGAGCCGGCATCGTCCTCACCTCTCCCAAGGGCGACAAGCTCAGATACACACTGCAAATTCATTTTGCCGCCTCCAACAATCTGGCCGAGTATGAGGCGCTCATACACGGGCTCCGCCTAGCCAAAGAACTCGGCATCCGTCGGATCCTGTGTTATGGCGACTCGGACTTGGTAGTCCAGCAATCATCCGGCGACTGGGACGCCAAGGACGCAAACATGGCGAGCTACCGCTTCCTCGTTCAGCAACTCAGCGGATATTTTGAAGGGTGCGAGTTCCTCGATGTGCCACGGGCCGACAACAAGCAAGCAGATGCCCTGGCACGAATAGGCTCCACCCGGCAAGCTATACCAACCGGCGTCTCTCTCCAACGCCTCCTTAAGCCGTCTGTCAAGCTGTCTCCAGAGTCCGATTCCATGTTCGTGCCGCCTGACCCCGACGCAGTCGGAGCCGGCTTGGGGAGCAAAGCAGGCGGCTCGGGGACTTTGACAGGAGGCTCGGGGACTGCTGTAGTCGTACCCGGCCCGGGGACTTCAGAACCCGGCTCGGGGACTTCAGAACCCGGCCCGGGGATTACCGCAGCCGGCCCGGGGACTGCATCGACACAACAGGCGGTGGTCGACTCCAACTCTTCACCACCCAGCCCACCCGCCCTGATTGCAGTGGCCGTTTTGACAACAGAAGAAGTCACAGCTCCATCATGGGCCCAGCCCATCCTCAATTTCCTGATCAACAGAGAACTGCCGACTAACGAGATCTCGGCAAGACAAGTCCAACGCCGAGCCGGAGCGTACACAATAGTGAACCGAGAGCTTGTTAGGCGCAGCGTCACTGGAGTCTTCCAGCACTGCGTCGAGCCAAAAAAGGGCATAGCAATCCTCAAGGATATACACCAAGGCGAATGCGGCCACCACGCAGCCTCCAGATCACTCGTCGCCAAGGCTTTCCGCCATGGATTCTTCTGGCTGGCTGCTTTGGACGACGCCAAGGAATTAGTCAAACACTGCAAAGGGTGCCAAGTCTTCAGCTCCAAGCAACACCTGCCGGCTTCTGCACTCAAGACCATCCCCCTGACGTGGCCCTTTGCCGTTGGGGGTTGGACATGGTGGGCCTATTCAAGACGGCGCGCGGTGGCATGACACATCTGCTTGTCGCTGTGGACAAATTTACCAAGTGGATTGAAGCAAAGCCGATCAAGAAGCTGAATGGACCGACTGCCGTGACATTCATTGCAGATATCACAACCCGGTATGGCGTACCGCATAGCATCATCACCGACAACGGCACGAATTTCGCCAAAGGAGCACTGGCACGTTTCTGCGCAACACAGGGCATCCGACTGGACTTAGCGTCCGTTGCCCACCCGCAGTCAAACGGCCAAGTCGAGCGAGCAAGCGGCCTCATCCTCTCCGGCATCAAGCCTCCACTGGTCATGCCACTGGAGCGTTCGGCCGGCTGTTGGCTCGACGACTTGCCGGCCGTCCTCTGGAGCTTGCGCACTACTCCAAACAGGTCAACCGGCTTCACTCCTTTCTTCCTTGTATATGGTGCCGAGGCTGTCATCCCGACTGACATTGAGTTCGACTCACCTCGGGTCACCGTGTACACGGAGGCAGAGGCGAAGGAAGCACGAGAAGACAGCGTCGATCTGCTGGAAGAGGGCCGGCTGTTAGCCCTCAGCCGGTCCGCCATCTACCAGCAAGGTCTATGCCGTTACCATAGCCGGAAGGTCAAGCCGAGATCCTTCCAAGAGGGTGACCTTGTGCTCCGGCTGATCCAGCGAACAACCGGCCAGCACAAGCTCTCGGCCCCTTTGGAAGGCCCATTCGTCATCAGCCGAGCTCTAGGCAACGACTCCTACTACTTGATCGATGCACAGAAGCCGAAGGCACGCAAGAGGGACGACTCCGGCAAGGAGTCGGAACGACCATGGAACGCCAACCTCCTCCGAAGATTTTACAGTTAAAATGCAGTATGTACCATGCTACCTTTTGTACTAAGTATGAGACAACGGGCTCCCCCAGGAGTACTCGGGGACTACCCTCTTTTACCTATGAATGATGAGTATCATACCCATGTTTATGTCATCACATTCATTATCTCGTCCGGCACCGGGTTCGATCAGTCGGCCCAGGGACTTGCCGCCTTGGGTTATGTTTAAGCTCTACCTGCAGTCAGACAAGTAGTGTGCCGGCACCCAATCCCTCTCTTGTTGAAAGTTGCAGCTCAAAGAATTGACTGTCCGACTAACAAGAGCCAAAGGTAGGAAGGGATGCCCACATGAAAAATGGCTAAGGACTAAACAAACTTATATAACACAAGCCGGCTCCCCCCGCCCCCCCCCCTCCCCCCCGCCAACCGGCTGTCAGAGCAGTTGGCTGGCCGGGTTCCTTTCCTACTTTGCTACAATCTAAGAAAGCTCGAGTACTTGCCCTCCCAGACGGCCAGGTCCTTACCCAGCCACAGACTGTAGAGCAGCTGTCCGACTGGGAAGGCGGAGACCAAGGGAGGGCGGCAAAGGAAAACAGCCAAAGATGAAAAGCAATTAGGAATGGAAGCCAAGCACACGCATAATTATATTTACACAAAAGGCCTTCGAAAGACCAGCATTCAACAAAGTTTGAATACACCCCCAGTGGGTGGAACTGTGCAAAGTTAACGAAAATTGTTCAAGAAGTAACGGGCAAGAAAGCTAGGACGACAAGTCAAGCCAGGGGAGCAACAGGCGTATCGGGCAGGCTGGTGGAGATGGCAGTGTCGGCTGGAGGAGTGGCCGGCTGGCGAGTCATGGTTTGGTCGCCACCTGCTGCAAGCGGCGTGCTCGCGCGTGCCTCGTTGCTAGAGGCACGGTCAGGCTGAGGCTGGTCGGTCGCCTCATCGTCCAGCACGGCTTCTTCACCATCCTCCTCCTCCTCCTCTTTGCCCTCGTCACTGGAGTCGATCTCCTCGGCCGAGTCCTCTCCTTCTGCCGGTTCAACCCGAACCACTCCTCCGGCTGAGCAACGCCGTCTTTGTTCACCTCAGGAGCAAAGGCGCTGGTGTCGGTGAAGTCGGTGATCGCCAAGGCGTGCTAGATGATAACCGACCGCACCACCTCCAGCTCCTCGTCAGCCTCCTGCCGCCAGGTGCGCAGCTGGTCCAAGCTCAGCCCAGGATACCAGGCTCGGACAAACTCCAGCGCCCGCCGTGCCCCGCACCAAGCTGCAGAAGCCTTCCAGGCCTCGAAGTGGCCGACGGCTACCTCCAGCCAGTCGGCAGTCCGACTGGGGGTGCGGGGAATCACCTCGCCGGGCCAGAGGGCGGTCAGCACTTGTGCTCCGGCACACTGAAGACGGTGGAGCATGCGGTAGGTCGGCTGGAGTCGGGCTTGAATTGCCAGAAGCTGCTCTTCAAGCGTCCGGTTGGCACCCGGTGGGATCTCGGCCCCAGCCTGATGTCGGGCCTCGTGGTGAGATTCGATGGCCTGGTTGGCGGCAACGGAGTAGCCGGGAAAGTATTCTGCGTGAAGAAGAAAGAAATAGAGCAAGTCAGGGGACTGATCAGATGACGGAGGCGAGCAAAGGGACGAAGAGGAAGGCGGCCTACCGTCGATCAAATCCTCAACCCGGCTATAGGCCTTGCTCAGCGCCTGCCTCGCCTCGGCCCAGCTCGCCGCCTCCGTCTCATACTCGGCTTTGAGGGCGGCCTCGCTGTCCTGCGCCGCTTTCAAGGCCGCCTTGTGGCTCTCCTCCTGGTCGGCCAGCTTCTCGGCCAGGCGATCATGCTCCTGGGCCAATGCGCTGCACTCGGTCTCCCTGGCACGAAGGGTGGTCTGGGCTATGCCGAGCTGCTCCCTCAAGTCGGCATTGGCCCCTGCAGACATAAAGAAGAAGAAAATGAGGAAGAAGTCGTCAGAAAAGATCCGACCCGACTGCTCAGCAGTCGGCCCGAATCTCGGGGACTACACCCGATGGGTGCGCTGACGCGCCCCCACATGAGACAAAGGACGAAGCACTTACGCCGGCTCTCCATCAGGTCGGCGGCCTTCTGGCCCATCTCCCGGGCTCGGGAGTTGAAGGTGGCGGCATGGAGGTTGTGATAATCCTGCAAATAAGAACAAAGGTGCGAGCAAGAACAAATCATTAAAATCAAAGTCTGCTGAGAAGTTCCAAGTCGCCTGCTCAGCAGCCGGCTCGGAACTCAGGGACTACACCCAGTGGGTGCGCTGACGCGCCCCCACGGAAGAAATCAAGAGCAAGAAGAATCACCAGAATGGCCGACCGCATTGCGAGGAATTCTTGTGTGTACTACTTCAGCGCGGCGGCCTGGGACTGAAGCCGGGTGCAGACGTCCTGCGCCGTCACATTCAGCACCGCCGTCCCGGCACCCGGCATCCACCCCGATGAGCTGACACTGGCTGTCTCCAGGTCATGGGACCACGAGCTGGAGCCCGCGGCCCTCTGCAGCTCTGGCTCGGAAGTCGCCTTCCCTGCACGCCGACGAGTCGGCGAGAGGACTACAAGGTCCGCCCCCACGACCGGCCCGCCTCCGGCCGGCTGTACAGGCGGCGCTTCTGACTGGCCACCTTGGCCCGTCCCGGCCAACGGTGGCGGCACCACTTCGCCCTCCGGGATGACTATGTCGCCCCCCTCCCTCTCCATTGCCAGCTGAAGAGAAGAAAGAAGAAAGACATGCAAGAGCTAATACTTACGCCGAAACCGCTTGCGGCTGCTTCACCGCCTTGCGGAAGCGGGCTGCCTTCGCGGCCGCCTCGTCCCGCTTGGTCGCTGTTGTGGTACCCTTGGGCTTCTTCGGCCGACTGCCAAAGAGAGATGGCACCGCCCGGCGTTTCCGTATGCCGCCTCGGGCAGCCAGCCTGGCGGATGAGCCCGCGCCTTGATGGTCGGATGGCGGCTGGCGGCACGGAATTGGCTCGGCCTCGTCGTCGTCTGGCCAGTCCTCGAAGGTGGGGAGAGCCCAGAGCCGCCTGTCTCGCTGCCTCCCCTCATGGCGTCGTTGTCCAAGGCAGCCGGCCCCAAGTCGGGGTCGTCAAAGTCATCCGTCGCGCGGTCGGGAGCGAACTCACATTCCGCGCCCGCAGTCCCGGCCGGCTGATGAAGGAGGGGATTCTGATTAAAAGAAAAGAAAGCCGACTGGTCAGAAACTGGCCAGAGAAAACTCGGCGACAAGAAAAGAAAGAAAGAAAGAAGGTTTACCATGGGTGGTGGATCGGCGCGAGAATACGGCGCCTTGCCATACTGTCAGTCTTCAGTGAGCTTGTAGTAGGCGATGTAGTTCACCATGTAAGATACCCCGTCGTGAGGCATCTCCCTGGTGCTTAGCCGGCTTGGGTCGAAGGGGCCGCTCATCTTGCTTATCAGGTGAGGGCGGCCTTGGAGCGGGAGCACCCGGCGCTCCACGAAGGCGGCAATTAGATCGGGTCCGGTCAGGCCCTCCGACTGGATCAGCACCTGAAGCCGGGCAACGGTGCCTGCCCCAGCCGGCGTCAGTGACCTGGCCCGATAGGACCACGAAGGTTGCCTCCCAGCCGGCGGGCCGGCTATGTAAGCCGGCAGGTTGACGTAGTTGCCCTGCGGGGTGACGTTCTTCACATAAAAGTAGGATTTCTGCCAAAGCTTCACCGATTGTATCAACGCGATGGCCGGGAACGGGTTGTCGGCCGTCGTTCGCCGCATGGTGATGAAGGCGCCACATGGAGCCGGCACGCCCGCGGTGACGGTGCCGAGCTTTGACTAGAAGAACTCCCCCATAGCTCGAGGGTGGGGAGGACGCCGAGGAAGCCTTCGCACAGGGTGACGAAGGCCGACAGCAGCACCACCGTGTTTGGAGTGAGGTGGTGCGGCTGGAGATAATAGAATTCGAGAAATGAGCGGAAGAAGCCGCTCGCGGGAAGGCCGACGCCGCGTAGGCAGTGCGAGCGGAAGATTATCTGCTTGCCCCCTCCGGCGCCGGTGAGATCTCCCCCTCCGGCGCAACCCAGACCTGCACGTAGTCCTTGCCCGGAAGCCGCCGCGACTTGTGAAGGAAATCAATATGATCTTCGTGAACGTTGGAGCCGTCCCAGTTGCTCGATGTTGTAGCCATGAGGATGGGAAAGCGAATGGGAATGCACGGCGGCGAAGGACGCCCGGGTCAACGGCGGCGAGGCTGCGACGCACCAAGGAGAATGGCGGAGCGGTGGCTCGGCGAAGAACTGTTTCTACGGCGACAAAGAGGAAGAAGAAGGAGAGAGAGAGGCGGGGCGGGGACAAGCGTGCGTGCGTCTGCCGCTCTCCCCCCTCCCCATACTTATAGCCTCGTGCGACGAAGCCGAGGAGGCGAGGCGTGGGGGGACGTGGGATTAACTGCGCCCACTCCCCCACGTCCCGTGATTACCGCGCCTTAACAGCGTGCGGAAACCGCCGCTGGAAGGCAAGCAGCCAGTTCGGGCCACAGAGGATCCGCGCCTGGGCCGAGGCGTGGTAGTGGCGGGCCCCGGTCTACAGCGGCGTCCCGTCACGCGTGTGGGCTGGCAGGCCCTTCCAGCCGTAGGGTGCCACGTGGCGAGCAGGCGGCGGGCGGTCAAGCCCGCGGCCTGGCTAGCGCGCCAGCTGGTTCCCGCCTACAGATTTCGAAGAAGACTTCACCGAGAAGGCAAGCATAAAGTGAGGCCGGCTCCTAGTTGCCGGCTCTTCAGGATAGGAAGCTGATTGAGCTTCTAGTTCCCTTCGCAGCCACGAAGCACAACCAGCTTCGGGGACTACTGTCGGAGTAAATGACCACAGGTAGCCTAGCCGGCTCCCCCTGGCTCTTCAAAAAATAAACAGACCGATCAAACCTTCAAGCACCCAAGACACGGGGCCGCCTTTCCCCCGCCGGCTAGCCACTCAGCCGACTACCGGAAGGCGGTCCAGCCCGAGAATCCTCATAAAGAAAGCCATAGGAGGTCTGACTCCAAGAAAGCCGGCCACGGCATGACCGACTCTGAGAAAGCCGGCCACGGCATGGCCGACTCCAGGAGGTCCGCCACGTCACGACCGACTCCAGGAAGCCGGCCGCCAGCAGGCAGCCCCGACTGAGCCCTCAAAGTTTGCACCAACCTAATGACGACAAGACAGGGCGTGGCAACAGTGAGACATGCCGCCCCCGAATCCTGGAATGTGCATGGCTACAGTACGCCGTACGGGACAGCCATGACCCATCCGGCATGGCACTGTTGCCATGCTATCCATGACATCACCCACGGCGGGCTGACAGTACGGCCCGCAGGCGGCGGGCCCCTTTGGTCAGAGAGACACCTGAAGGCAGCCGCGCGTCCCCTAGTCGGCCAGGGATGAAATCGGCTCTCCCCAGCCGGCTCACTCCCTCCCTCGAAGAATGATCCCCATTAAGGAGACAAGATGAGGTAAGGCTACAGTGAGCGCCCGCGAGGCGGCGGCACTGTAGCCACGCTTACCCCGACCAAGCCCTTGTCATCAAGGGTGAAGCAACAGTAATCAGCCCCCGACAAGACCCCCAAGCGGTGGGGCCTACCTGTCTACCAGGAGGCCGGCAGCCGGCGGGACCCACCATTCGGCGGGCCCCAGCGGTCGGCGGAGAAGCCGGCCGGCGTAGACACTGACGACAGGGTCCAAGCCCAGCCGGATTACCATTGTACCCCTGGGGGTAGGCCTATATAAAACCCCCCGGGGCACCCATGCAAAGGGTTGGACTTTGATAGTTTTAGACACAACTTTGAGAGGAGAAGAGAGCTAGCCTTGCCCCTTCTTCCTCCTCTCGCCAAACAGCTCAAGGAGCCTCTTGTAGCTACTTGTTGATCTAGTGATCATGCGGAGACCCCGCAGAGCAGGACTAGGGGTGTTATCTCCTCGGAGAGCCCCGAACCTGGGTAAGATTCGCCGGCGTGCATGTCTTCGCCTTATCCCATTTCCAGGCACTGGCGATGTCTTATTGGCTCCCACAATGATAAGCCACCCGTTCGCATATGTCACACCTACCACCCGACACAAAGTCAACTCAGTCAACTATTGAGCCAGTAGTTGACTAGCCCCACCTGTCATTGATTATGGCTGGCTCTGGCTGTGTACCAAAAGTATTTAGTATTTTTTAGAAAAACTAAATTAAATAAATTAGAAAATACATAAAATCTTTAAAACTTTGAAAATCATATAAAATAAACCGTAAGTTAGATGAAAATAATTTATATATGAAAAGTGATCAAAAAAATATGAAGAATCCGAATATGCCATCCACATACCTGTCACATGCCTGTAACACTGCAAACATGGAACCTTCCCATCCGGATCGTTTGACCGATAAGTGCCTGGAGCTGGGAAAATATTCTCGGATATTTTCCCGCTCCACCGATAACACTTAACACTGCGTTAGTTCACCCCTAGCATAGCCTACTGTCATGTCATGCTTTCTGTTGCATTTGTATGCTTGTTATTTATTGTTTCTTTCCCCTCCTTCTCCAGTAGAACCCCGAGACCGTTGTTGATCTGGTGATTAACTACTTCACCGTCGAGGGTCCGAGACTGTCTATAGAGCTTCCAGGCAAGCAAAACCCTGTTGATCATTATATTACACATTCTTTCTCTCTCGTGCTTGCATTAGATTTTCCTACTGCTATTCAATAGCCCCTATTCTGTTGCATAGCCTGCTTTTGTAACCTGATATTGTTACCTTACTTGGTGTCCTATATTCTTAGTATACGTTGGTTAGTGATCTATCAATGACACCTCGCCTTGTCCCTGTAGCCCTCACTTTGTTACCAGATGACTCGATCAACGTGATCGATGTGCAGAGACCGACACATCACCACACATCCCCTTAGTTCTATGACTCTTCAGAGCTACTATCGAGTGTCGAGGGTGATACCTCGTAATGCATTCCTGATGATATCTCTGTAGTGTAGCTAATAGGTCATGGATTACATAGGGTAATTCCTCCTTCACCACTCCCGATGACGACTCTGTCGTGCAACACCTCAAGTGTGAACCCTTCAAGGGTGATTCCTCCAAGGTCACCTTGATGGTTACATTGAGTGGAATCCATCGAGGGTGATTCCTCGAATTCCCCCTTTTTATTGTGGACACACGATTACCTCGACTTTACCCCAGAACCTTGTTGAAGATGGGTCGGCCCCGAGGGGTACCCGTGAGAGTTACCGTAGTCAGGTTGACCGTGAGGGTACCCGCGAGATAATTATGTGGCACGATCGGGCATTCTTGGCCCTTGCCGTAAGTCCGCAATACGGAGCGATGGGACCATAGATCATGGATCATTAATCGTGTCCGCGTGCTCCCAAGACACTAACGGGTTTGGATATGTGATCTGAGTAGGCCTCTGGCCTTTTCGCACTAACCACCATGTGGGAATAAGTATGGGCACTCGGCATCATACGATTCTTCTAAAAGCTTTACAAACGCCACAGTTGAGTGGAACGCGCCCGGGTGATCTGCGTAAGCACCTGCTTTGTATAAAGAGGTAGCCAGGACTGATCCAGGCTGTCCTCACAACGTGCAGGAATGCTTAGGGAGATTGGCCCATGACCCCTTCGCACTTAGGATATAGACCGGCGTGTTGACCTCTCTAGAGAGCCTAGGTAGGACTACGGTGTGTCGATCAGCTGAGGCCAGACATGACCCAAAAAGTGTGTCTGGGTGGAGTTAATCCAGCGTGATGTGTAAGTTAGTGCATGCTACGTCTCCAACGTATCTATAATTTTTTATTGTTCCATGTTGTTATATTATCATTCTTGGATGTTTTACAATCATTTTATAGTCATTTTATATCATTTTTGGTACTAACCTATTGACATAGTGCCCAGTGCCAGTTGCTGTTTTCTGCATGTTTTTTACATCGCATGAAATCAATACCAAACGGAGTCCAAACGCAGCGAAACTTCTTGAGGATTTTCCTTTGGGCCAGAAGACATCCTGTGGGCCAAGAAAGCACCTGGGTGGTGCTCCGAGGGGAGCACAACCCACCAGAGCGCGCCTGGAGGCCCAGGCGCGCCCAGGTGGGTTGTGCCCACCTCAGGTGCCCCCTGGACCGCCTCTTTGCTCTATAAATACCCCAATATTCCAGAAACCCTAGGGGAGTCGACGAAAATCAATTCCATCCTCCGCAGAGTCCAGAACCACCAGATGCAATCTAGATACCATCACGGAAGGGTTCACCACTTCCATTGGTGCCTCTCCTATGATGCGCGAATAGTTCTTTGTAGAACTATGGGTCCGTAGTAAGTAGCTAGATGGCTTCCTCTCTCTCTCTCTCTCTTGATTATCAATACAATGGTCTCTTGGAGATCCATATGATGTAAGTCTTTTTGCGGTGTGTTTGTTGGGATCCAACGAACTTTGAGTTTTTGATCAGATCTATGTTTTTATCCATGAAAGTTATTTGAGTCTTCTTTGATCTCTTATATGTGTGATTCATTATAGCCTCGTATTTCTTCTCCAATATTTGGGTTTTGTTTGGCCAACTTGATCTATTTATCTTGCAATGGGAAGAGGTGCTTTCTGATGGGTTCGATCTTACGGTGCTTGATCCCGGTGACAGAAAGGGAAATGACACGTGTGTGTAATTGCTATTAAGGATAACAAGATGGGGTCTATTTCTACATAAATAGATCTTGTCTACATCATGTCATCGTTCTTATTGCATTACTTCGTTTCTCCATGAACTTAATACACTAGATGCATGCTGGACAGTGATCGATGCTGTTGGGAAACGTAATAATTTCAAAAAAAATCCTACGCACACGCAAGGATCATGGTGATGCATAGCAACGAGAGGGGAGAGTGTTGTCCACGTACCCTCGTAGACCGAAAGCGGAAGCGTTAGAACAACGTGGTTGATATAGTCGTATGTCTTCACGATCCGACCGATCCAAGTACCGAACGTACGGCACCTCCGAGTTCAGCACACGTTCAGCTCGATGACGATCCCCGAACTCCGATCCAGCAAGGTGTCGGGGAAGAGTTCCGTCATCACGACGGCGTGGTGACGGTGATATTGTTCTACCGACACAGGGCTTCTCCTAAGCATCGCTACGATATGACTGAGGTGGAATATGGTGGAGGGGGGCACCACACACGGCTAAGGAACAATCACGAAGACCAACTTGTGTCTCATGGGGTGCCCCCCTGCCCCCGTATATAAAGAAGGGAGGAGAGGGGGCCGGCCAAGGGGGTGGCGCGCCCTAGGGGGGAGTCCAACCCCAACCGGGAGTAGGACTCCCCCTTTCCTATTAGGAGTAGGAGAGGGAAGGAAGAGGGGGGAAGAGAAGAAGGAAAGGGGGGCCAGCCCCCCTCCCAATTCGGATTGGGATTGGGGGGGGGCTTCTTTGCTCCTTCTCCCTCCTTTCCACTAAGGCCCAATAAGGCCCATATACCTCCCGGGGGGTTCCGGTAACCTCCCGGAGATCCGGTATTGTCCCAATCTCACCCGGAACCTATCCGGTGTCCAAATATAGTCGTCCGATATATCAATCTTTATGTCTTGACCATTTCGAGACTCCTTGTCATGTCCGTGATCACATCCGGGACTCCAAAAAACCTTCGGTACATCAAAACTCATAATAAAACTATCATCGTAATGTTAAGCGTGCAGACCCTACGGGTTTGAGAACTATGTAGACATGACCTAGAACTGTTTCCGGTCAATAACCAATAGCGGAACCTGGATGATCATATTGGCTCCTACATATTCTACGAAGATCTTTATCGGTCAAACCGCATAACAACATACATTGTTCCCTTTGTCATCGGTATGTTACTTGCCCGAGATTCGATCGTCGGTATCCAATACCTAGTTCAATCTCGTTACCGGCAAGTCTCTTTACTCGTTACGTAATGCATCATTCCGTAACTAACTCATTAGCTACATTGCTTGCAAGGCTTATAGTGATGTGCATTACCGAGAGGGCCCAGAGATACCTCTCCGACAATCGGAGTGACAAAACCTAATCTCGAAATACGCCAACTCAACATGTACCTTTGTTGATATCTGTAGAGCTCCTTTATAATCACCTAGTTACGTTGTGACGTTTGGTAGCACACAAAGTGTTCCTCCGGTAAACGGGAGTTGCATAATCCCATAGTTATAGGAACTTTGTATAAGTCATGAAGAAAGCAATAGCAATATACTAAACGATCAGGTGCTAAGCTAACGGAATGGGTCGAGTCAATCACATCATTCTCCTAATAATGTGATCCCGTTAATCAAATGACAACACATGTCTATGGTTAGGAAACATAACCATCTTTGATTAATGAGCTAGTTAAGTAGAGGCATACTAGTGACATTAAGTTTGTCTATGTATTCACATGTGTATCATGTTTCCGGTTAATACAATTATAGCATGAATAATAAACATTTATCATGATATGAGGAAATAAATAATAACTTTATTATTGCCTCTAGGGCATATTTTTTTCAGTCTCCCACTTGCACTAGAGTCAATAATCTATATTACACAGTAATGATTCTAACACCCATGGAGTCTTGGTGCTGATCATGTTTTGCTCATGGAAGAGGCTTAGTCAACGGGTCTGCAACATTCAGATCCGTATGTATCTTGCAAATCTCTATGTCTCCCACCTGGACTTGGTCCCGGATGGAATTGAAGCGTCTGTTGATATGCTTGGTCCTCTTGTGAAATCTGGATTCCTTTGCCAAGGCAATTGCACCAGTATTGTCACAGAAGATCTTCATTGGTCCCGATGCACTAGGTATGACACCTAGATCAAAAATGAACTCCTTCATCCAGACTCCTTCATTTGCTGCTTCCAAAGCAGCTATGTACTCCGCTTCGCATGTAGATCCCGCCACTACGCTTTGTTTAGAACTGCACCAACTAACAGCTCCACCGTTTAATATAAACACGTATTCGGTTTGCGATTTAGAATCGGTCGGATCAGTGTCAAAGCTTGCATCGACGTAACCATTTACGACTAGCTCTTTGTCACCTCCATAAACGAGAAACATATCCTTAGTCCTTTTCAGGTATTTCAGGATATTCTTGACCACTGTCCAGTGATCCACTCCTGGATTACTTTGGTACCTCCCTGCTAAACTTATTGCTAAGCATACATCAGGTCTGGTACACAGCATTGCATACATGATAGAGCCTATGGCAGAAGCATAGGGAACATCTTTCATTTTCTCTCTATCTTCTGCTGTGGTCGGGCATTGAGTCTGACTCAACTTCACACCTTGTAATACAGGCAAGAACCCTTTCTTTGCCTGATCCATTTTGAACTTTTTCAAAACTTTATCAAGGTATGTGCTTTGTGAAAGTCCAATTGAGCGTCTTGATCTATCTCTATAGATCTTGATGCCCAATATGTAAGCAGCTTCACCGAGGTCTTTCATTGAAAAACTTTTACTCTAGTATCCCTTTATGCTATCCAGAAATTCTATATCATTTCCAATTAATAATATGTCATCTGCATATAATATCAGAAATGCTACAGAGCTCCCACTCACTTTCTTGTAAATACAGGCTTCTACAAAAGTCTGTATAAAACCATATGCTTTGATCACACTATCAAAGTGTTTATTCCAACTCCGAGATGCTTGCACCAGTCCATAAATGGATTGCTGGAGCTTGCACACTTTGTTAGCACCTTTTGGATCGACAAAACCTTCCGGTTGCATCATATACAACTCTTCTTCAAGAAATCCATTCAGGAATGCAGTTTTGACATCCATTTGCCAAATTTCATAATCATAAAATGTGGCAATTGCAAACATGATTCGGACACCTTAAGCATCGCTACGGGTGAGAAAGTCTCATCATAGTCAACCCCTTGAACTTGTCGAAAACCTTTCACAACAAGTCGAGCTTTGTAGACAGTTAGATTACCATCAGCGTCAGTCTTCTTCTTGAAGATCCATTTATTCTTGATGGCTTGCCGATCATCGGGCAAGTCAACCGAAGTCCATACTTTGTTCTCATACATGGATCCCATCTCATATTTCATGGCTTCAAGCCATTTTGCGGAATCTGGGCTCATCATCGCTTCATCATAGTTCGTAGGTTCGCCATGGTCAAGTAACATGACTTCCAGAATAGGATTACCGGACCACTCTGGTGTGGATCTTACTCTGGTAGACCTACGAGGTTCAGTAGTAACTTGATCTGAAGTTTCATGATCAATATCATTAGCTTCCTCACTAATTGGTGTAGTTGTCACAGGAACCGGTTCTTGTGATGAACTACTTTCCAACAAGGGAGCAGGTACAGTTACCTCATCAAGTTCTACTTTCCTCCCACTCACTTCTATCGAGAGAAACTCCTTCTCTAGAAAGGATCTGAAATTAGCAACGAAAATCTTGCCTTCAGATCTGTGATAGAAGGTGTACCCAATAGTCTCTTTTGGGTATCCTATGAAGACACATTTCTCCGATTTGGGTTCGAGCTTATCTGGTTGAAGTTTCTTCACATAAGCATCGCAGCCCCAAACTTTAAGAAATGACAACTTTGGTTTCTTGCCAAACCATAGTTCATCAGGCGTCGTCTCAACGGATTTTGATGGTGCCCTATTTAACATGAATGCGGCCGTCTCTAAAGCATAACCCGAGAACGATAGCGGTAAATCAGTAAGAGACATCATAGATCGCACCATATCTAGTAAAGTACCATTACGACGTTCGGACACACCATTTCGTTGTGGTGTTCCGGGTGGCGTGAGTTGCGAAACTATTCCGCATTGTTTCAAATGTAAACCAAACTCGTAACTCAAATATTCTCCTCCACGATCAGATCATAGAAATTTTATTTTCTTGTTATGATGATTTTCCACTTCACTCTGAAATTCTCTGAACTTTTCAAATGTTTCAGACTTGTGTTTCATCAAGTAGATATACCCATATCTTCTCAAATCATCTGTGAAGGTGAGAAAATAACGATACCCATCGCGAGCTTCAATATTCATTGGACCACATACATCAGTATGTATGATTTCCAATAAATCAGTTGATTACTCCATAGTTCCGGAGAATGGCGTTTTAGTCATCTTGCCCATGAGGCACGGTTCGCAAGTACCAAGTGATTCATAATCAAGTGATCCCAGAAGTCCATCAGTATGGAGTTTATTCATGCGCTTTACACCGATATGACCTAAACGGCAGTGCCACAAATAAGTTACACTATCATTATCAACTCTGCATCTTTTGGCTTCAACATTATGAATATGTGTATCACTACCATCGAGATTCAATAAAAATATACCACTCTTCAAGGGTGCATGACCATAAAAGATATTACTCATATAAATAGAATAACCATTATTCTCTGATTTAAATGAATAACCGTCTCGCATCAAACAAGATCCAGATATAATGTCCATGCTTAACATTGGCACCAAATAACAATTATTTATGTCTAAAACTAATCTCGATGGTAGATGTAGAGGTAGCGTGCCGACCGTGATCACATCGACTTTGGAACCATTTCCCACGCGCATCATCACCTCATCCTTAGCCAATCTTCGCTTAATCCGTAGTCCCTGTTTCGAGTTGCAAATATTAGCAACAGAACTAGTATCAAATACCTAGGTGCTACTGTGAGCATTAGTAAGGTACACATCAATAACATGTATATCACATATACCTTTGTTCACTTTGCCATCCTTCTTGTCCACCAAATACTTGGGGCAGTTCCGCTTCCAGTGTCCAGTCTGCTTGCAGTAGAAGCACTCAGTCTCAGGCTTAGGTCCAGACTTGGGTTTCTTCTCTTGAGCAACAACTTGTTTGTTGTTCTTCTTGAAGGTCCCCTTCTTCTTCCCTTTGCCCTTTTTCTTGAAACTGGCGGTCTTATTGACCATCAACACTTGATGCTCCTTCTTGATTTCTACCTCTGAAGCCTTTAGCATTGCGAAGAGCTCGGGAATAGTCTTGTCCATCCCTTGCATTGTATAGTTCATCACGAAGCTATTGTATCTTGGTGGCAGTGATTGAAGAATTCTGTCAATGACACTATCATCAGGAAGATTAACTCCCAGTTGAATCAAGTGATTATTATACCCAGACATTTTGAGTATGTGTTCACTGACAGAACTATTCTCCTCCATCTTACAGCTATAGAACTTATTGGAGACTTTATATCTCTCAATCTAGGCATTTGCTTGAAATATTAACTTCAACTCCTGGAACATCTCATATGCTCCATGACGTAAAAAACATCATTGAAGACGCGGTTCCAAGCCGTAAAGCATGGCACACTGAACTATCGAGTAGTCATCAGCTTTGCTCTGCCAGACGTTCTTAATGTCGTCAGTTGCATCTGCAGCAGGCCTGGCACCCAGCGGTGCTTCCAGGACGTAATTCTTCTATGCAGCAATGAGGATAATCCTCAAGTTACGGACCCAGTCCGTGTAATTGCTACCATCATCTTTCTACTTAGCTTTCTCAAGGAACGCATTAAAATTCAACGGAACAACAGCACGAGCCATCTATCTACAACAAACATAGACAAGCAAAATACTATCAGGTACTAAGTTCATGATAAATTGAAGTTTAATTAATCATATTACTTAAGAACTCCCACTTAGACAGACATCTCTCTAGTCATCTAAGTGATCGCGTGATCCAAATCAACTAAACCATGTCCGATCATCACATGAGATGGAGTAGTTTCAATGGTGACATCACTATGTTGATCATATCTACTATATGATTCACATTCGACCTTTCGGTCTCCGTGTTCCGAGGCCATATCTATATATGCTAGGCTCGTCAAGCTTAACCTGAGTATTCCGCATGTGCAACTGTTTTGCACCCGTTGTATTTGAACGTAGAGCCTATCACACCCGATCATCACGTGGTGTCTCAGCACGAAGAACTTTCGCAACGGTGCATACTCAGGGAGAAAACTTCTTGATAATTTAGTGAGAGATCGTCTTAAAATGCTACCGTCAATCAAAGCAAGATAAGATGCATAAAGGATAAACATCACATGCAATCAATATAAGTGATATGATATGGCCATCATCATCTTGTGCTTGTGATCTCCATCTCCAAAGCACCATCATGATCACCATCGTCACCGGCGTGACACCTTGATCTCCATCGTAGCATCATTGTCGTTTATGCCATCTATTACTTCTACGACTATCGCTACTGCTTAGTGATAAAGTAAAGCAATTACAGGGCTTTTGCATTTCATACAATAAAGCGACAACCATATGGCTCCTGCCAGTTGCCGATAACTTCGGTTACAAAACAAGATCATCTCATACAATAAAATATAGCATCACGTCTTGACCATATCACATCACAACATGCCCTGCAAAAACAAGTTAGACGTCCTCTACTTTGTTGTTGCAAATTTTACGTGGCTGCTATGGGCTGAGCAAGAACCATTCTTACCTACGCATCAAAACCACAATGATAGTTCGTCAAGTTAGTGTTGTTTTAACCTTCGCAAGGACCGGGCGTAGCCACACTCGGTTCAACTAAAGTGAGAGAGACAGACACCCGCCAGTCACCTTTAAGCACGAGTGCTCGTAACAATGAAACCAGTCTCGTGTAAGCGTACGCATGATGTCGGTCCGGGCCGCTTCATCTCACAATACCGCTGAACCAAAGTATGACATGCTGGTAAGCAGCATGACTTGTATCGCCCACAACTCACTTGTGTTCTACTTGTGCATATGACATCTACGCCTAAAACCAGGCTCTGATACCACTATTGGGAAACGTAGTAATTTCAAAAAAATCCCTACGCACACGCAAGGATCATGGTGATGCATAGAAACGATAGGGGAGAGTGTTGTCCACGTACCCTCATAGACCGAAAGCGGAAGCGTTAGAACAACGTGGTTGATGTAGTCGTACGTCTTCACGATCCGACCGATCCAAGTACCGAACGTACGGCACCTCCGAGTTCAGCACACGTTCAGCTTGATGACGATCCCCAGACTCCGATCCAGCAGGGTGTCGGGGAAGAGTTTCGTCAGCATGACGGTGTGGTGACGATGATGATGTTCTACCGACGCAGGGCTTCGCCTAAGCACCACTACGATATATCCGAGGTGGAATATGGTGGAGGGGGGCACCACACACGGCTAAGGAACGATCACGAAGATCAACTTGTGTCTCATGGGGTGCCCCCTGCCCCCGTATATAAAGGAGGGAGGAGAGGGGGCCGGCCAACAGGGTGGCGCGCCGTAGGGGGGAGTCCAACCCCAACCGGGAGTAGGACTCCCCCTTTCCTATTAGGAGTAGGAGAGGGAAGGAAGAGGGGGGAAGAGAAGAAGGAAAGGGGGGCCAGCCCCCCTCCCAATTCGGATTGGGATTGGGGGGGGGGGGGCTTCTTTGCTCCTTCTCCCTCCTTTCCACTAAGGCCCAATAAGGCCCATATACCTCCCGGGGGGTTCCGGTAACCTCCCGGAGATCCGGTATTGTCCCAATCTCACCCGGAACCTTTCCGGTGTCCAAATATAGTCATCCAATATATCGATCTTTATGTCTCGACCATTTCGAGACTCCTCGTCATGCCCGTGATCACATCCGGGACTCTGAACAACCTTCGGTACATCAAAACTCATAAACTCATAATAAAACTGTCATCGTAACGTTAAGCGTGCAGACCCTACGGGTTCGAGAACTATGTAGACATGACCTAGAACTGTTTCCGGTCAACAACCAATAGCGGAACCTGGATGCTCATATTGGCTCCTACATATTCTAAGAAGATCTTTATCGGTCAAACCGCATAACAACATACGTTGTTCCCTTTGTCATCGGTATGTTACTTGCCCGAGATTCGATCGTCGGTATCCAATACCTAGTTCAATCTCGTTACTGACAAGTCTCTTTACTCATTATGTAATGCATCATTCCGTAACTAACTCATTAGCTACATTGCTTGCAAGGCTTATAGTGATGTGCATTACCGAGAGGGCCCAGAGATACCTCTCCGACAATCAGAGTGACAAAACCTAATCTCGAAATACGCCAACTCAACATGTACCTTTGGAGATACCTGTAGAGCTCCTTTATAATCACCCAGTTACGTTGTGACATTTGGTAGCACACAAAGTGTTCCTCCGGTAAACGGGAGTTGCATAATCTCATAGTTATAGGAACTTTGTATAAGTCATGAAGAAAGCAATAGCAATATACTAAATGATCAAGTGCTAAGCTAACGGAATGGGTCAAGTCAATCACATCATTCTCCTAATGATGTGATCCCGTTAATCAAATGACAACACATGTCTATGGTTAGGAAACATAACCATCTTTGATTAATGAGCTAGTCAAGTATAGGCATACTAGTGACATTAAGTTTGTCTATATATTCACACATGTATCATGTTTCCGGTTAATACAATTATAGCATGAATAATAAACATTTATCATGATATGAGGAAATAAATAATAACTTTATTATTGCCTCTAGGGCATATTTCCTTCAGATGTGTGGAGTAATAGTAGTAGATGCAGGCAGGAGTCAGTCTACTAATCTTGGACATGATGCCTATATACTGATCATTGCCTGGATATCGTCATGATTATTTGAAGTTCTATCAATTGCCCAACAGTAATTGTTTTTCCACCGTTTGCTATTTTTCTTGAGAGAAGCGACTAGTGAAACCTATGGCCCCCGGTTCTCTTTTCATCATATTTGCCTTTGCGATCTATTTTCCTTTGCATTTATTTTTAGATGTATTAAACAAAAAATACAAAAATACCTTGCTGCAATTTATTCGTTCCACGATCTATATATCCTATCTACCACTTTTACCTGACGTTATTTGCCTATCTTGAGGCGCCGTGATGGTCTCAATTGTATCTACTTTTCCGAACGCTTTTCCTCTTATTTTAGACTCTAATTTGCATGATTTGAATAAAACTAACCCTGGACTGACGTTGTTTTCAGCAGAACTACCATGGTGTTGTTTTTGTGCAGAAATAAAAGTTCTCGGAATGGAACGAAACTTTGCGAGGATTTTTATATCAATAAAGAGGATTTCTAGAGCCAAGAGGTACCTGAGGGGAGCACCTGGGTGGGCACAACCCAGCAGGGCGCGCCAGCCCCCCCCCCCCAGGCGTGCCCAGGTGGGTGCTGCCCACCTGATGGCCCCGCTAACCCTAAAACCGACGCTATGAAATCCCATTATTCCCGAAAAAAATCAGGAAGAAAGAATGATCGTGTTTCATGAGACGGAGCCGCCGCCGTCTCCTGTTCTTCACCAGGAGGCCAGATCTGGAGTCCATTTGGGGCTCTGAGGAGGGGGATCTTCAAACATCGTCATCACCAACACATCTCCATTGCCAATTCCATGATGCTCCCCACCGGGAGTGAGTAATTCCTTCGTAGGCTCGCTGGTCCATGAGGAGTTGGATGAGATTCATCATGTAATTGAGTTAGTTTTGTTAGGTGAAAGTGCGTTATATCGACAAGAGGGGGGGTGAATAGGAAATTTTTATGAATTCTTCACTGAGGAATCTGCTGGTGAGGAAATTCCTAAATGAAGAACTACTTGCGGCGGAATAAGAACTCAAAAGTAAACACAGCAGAACACAAGCATAGCCATCATAATGAAATGAAGACAAGCACAGAGTACAGAAAGCGTAAGCACGGGATAACACAGGATGAAGACGGACAGACTGAAGAAATTGAACTGAGGAAATTGAGAAAGTCTTCAGTCAAAGTCTTCAAATAGATATGAACAAGCACACAACAACAGAATTGAGGAAATGAAAGAGTTGAGGAAATAGTACCAGTAAGCTTGGTGAAGAAAATGATTTGGTAGACCAGTTCCAACTGCTATCTCAGTTGTACGTCTGGTTGGACCGGCTGAGTATTTAAACTCGAGGATACACAGTCCCGGACACACAGTCCTCACCGTATTCTCCTTGAGCTAAGGTCACACAGACCTCGCCCAATCACTCGTGATAAGTCTTCAGGTGACTTCCAAACCTTCACAGACGACGTCACTTGGTGATCCACAATTCCTCTTGGATTCTCTAGACCATGACGCCTAACCGTCTGGAAGAAGCAAAGTCTTCAAAGGTAACAAGCGTCGGATCCACGCAGGATCAATCTCTTCAGTGATGCTCAATCACTTTGGGTTGTAGGTGTGTTGGGTTTGGGTTTTCCTCACTTGATGATTTTCTCTCAAAGTCCTCGGAGGATGGGATGCTCTCAAATGACAAGTGTCAGTTTCTCTCGGAGCAGCCAACCAGCTAGTGGTTGTAGGGGGCGGCTATTTATAGCCTAGGGAGCAGCCCGACATGATAAGACATAAATGCCCTTCAATGATATGACCGTTAGGTGGGTAGATATTTTGGGACAACTGGCGCATAGCACAGCAACGGTCGGAATTTTGGCTCTCAAATTCCTCAGGGCTATCATGTTCCTCACTGTGTAGGCAATCCGCACTGGTGAATTCCTAACTCCTCAGTCAGAACAAATTCCTCAGCAACCAGAAGAACTTCGTCTCTGTTACTGAAGAAATTGACTAAACTGTATGAGATTTCCAATGGCTTCACTTGAAGGGATTGGTAGTGTAGGATTTTGAGTTGAGCATCACATGGAAAATTTTTCTTAGTATTTCCTCGACCCCCTTTAACAGTACGGTGTTTCCTATGACTCAAGAAAGAGAAAATGAAACTATAAAAACAAAAGTCTTCACGCTTTATGTTCCTCGAATGATTGCCAAGTCTTCAAGGTCACACCAATTTCTTCACTTTCAAAGTCTTCAGAAAGTCTTCAAAAATCCAAAGTCTTCAGTTGAAGAACTTCATTTTTAGGGGTTGACTTTCTCTATAAATATCAAACTCCTCATAGACTTATAGACCTGTGTACACTCACAAACGCATCAGTCCCTTAACCTATAAGTCTTCAATACACCAAAATCACTAAGGGGCACTAGATGCACTTACAATCTCCCCCTTTTTGGTGATTGATGACAATATAGGTTAAGTTTTCAACGGGGATAAATATATGAAGTGTGAATACTGATGTTGAGGAATTTGATTGCAAGATATAGAAGAACTCCCCCTGAAGATGTGCGTAGTGAGGAATTTGCTTTTGAAGCAATGCACACTTGAAGAGTATAATCATGGAGATCTCCCCCTATATCCTGTAATTCATACACGCATTTGAAATATAACATGAAGAATTTGAAATGCATGATGAAATATGGTGACTGATGAAATTCAGCATGCGTTCATAGACATTAATGAGGAATAAGCATGCAGAAGAACTCAACAAAAGTATTAGGCCACCATAGAGTTTAAGTAACTTAGAAAAAAACGCCCATATAAGATAGACCCGCTTGACGACTAACTCAAATTTCTCCCCCTTTGTCATCGAATGACCAAAAGGGTTGAAAATGAGGACTAACACCCCTGAAGAATATCATGTAGATGGAGGAGCGCCAGCGTTATTGGGGTCTTGAGTCGTTGAAGGGCTTGCCACAGTGTCGTCCAAGTCTTCAAACTCGTCCGTGTCGCGTGATGAGGAATATGAACTGGCGACCAAGGAAGGAACATTGACCTTCTTGAATTTCTTCGGTGGAGGAGCAGACCAGTCAAAATCTTCCTTGAAGCCCATGTGCTTCAGACCTTCTTCACCATAGAGATGTGACAGAATAGCCTAGGTGCGATCAAAAACCTCATGGAGGTAGTAATGGTTTTTCTTCACTGCATTATGTGTAGAAGTCATGTTGTGAAGAATAGAACCAAACTGACGCTTAACCCATTTGTGGTTTCGATCCACCTTCTGGTGAAGACTAAGAAGCAGCTCTCTGTCAGTCATCACACGAGGAGCAGTGGCTTGAGGATTTGGCTTGGATGCATTGGCAGCAGAATCATGAGTGGCAGAGTCATCATTGGTGGAATAAGATGCAGCTTTGCGAAACTGACCATCCAATGGACGAATACCTTCATCGATAACAGCTGGTGCCTTACCCTTCTCATCAGCTGAGGAATAGGTCGGCTTGAGGACTTCAATCGGGGGAAAGTAGCTGAGGTGATTCTGAAAGTCAGCTTTGTAGTTGAGTGAAGACCTTGTTCTGAGGAATCTCATAATCCAAGGAGCATAAGGCTTCAGTTCAAATGGTGAAAGTGCAACATTTGCCAGAGTCCTCATGAAGAAATCATGATAATTGATAGGGATGCCATGCATGATGTTGAATAGCGTATTCTTCATCATGCCAATAATTTCTTCATCGGATGAGTCGTGGCCTTTGATAGGCCCTATAGTCTTCGTCAGAATGCGATAGATGGTTCTTGGCACAGACGACAATTCCTTCACGAGGAATTTGGTCCTTGGGGCTTGACCAGGCTTCATAGGCTTCATGAGCACTTGCATGTAATGAGTAGTGAGTTCAGGCTCTTCGTACAGACAACGAGCACCTTCAGGTGGGGGACTGATTAGCAGGGCATGAAGTAATTCAGAGGCCGGTGCCTTATAGTGAGTGTTTTCGGTCATCCAGTCCAACACCCAAGAGTTGATATCATCAGCTTCACCTATGATCTGCAGCATTGTGTAGAACTGAAGAATAAGCTCTTCATTCCAATTAACTATCTCGGAGCAAAAGTTGAGCAAGCCTGCATCATGAAGCATACTGAGGACTTGAGAGAAGCAAGGCATTGATTCCATGTCCACATGAGGAATATGCTCGTGGTCGAAGACTTCGTCCTTGTTGAAAAGCAGAGAAGAATAGAAATTGGCCTGGCTGGCAGTCCATAAGTGCTTCCTTCTAAGACGAGCATTGTCATAAGGGTTGAAATCAGTGAAGAACACATGCTCGCCAAAGAAGTCATCAGCCTTGAATTTCTGCTTCTTTGAGAAGGGATCCTTTGGCTTGGGCGAAGGAGTGTCAGTCAATTGCATCACCACCTCAGGAATCACAATCTTAGGATCCACAAACTGAGGAATTTGAGGCTCTTCTTCAGCTGCAGCCTGGGGGTTCAATTCTTCATTTACAATTTCTTCAGCACTAGTGGCTGGAATATCTTCATGGACAGATGGGGTTGCATGAGGTTCTTTAGATCCCATTTGTACTTCAGTAGCAGCTGGGGACTGAGGAATTGCTTGGAGTGGAGTGAACATTGGAGAGTTGGGGTGCTGACTTTCCCAAAAGTCATCATTTAGCACAGGTGTGGTACAGCCAGTGTCCACATCCTCATCTTCCATTTCTTCAACGTCGGCCTCTTCAGCAGTGAACTGAGGCATAGGCGAGGAGACAACAGGTGTTGAAGGGATTTCATCCACTTAAGTTTCTTCATCCAACTGCTCTGACGAAGCAGCAGAAGGATTCTCTTCATCGGATTCGCTTGGAATCACATAATCTTCACCAAAAGGAACAAGGTCCTTTGATGGCATGAATGAGACAGGAACGGCATCAATTGGGTCGTGAAATGAGCTTGTCAAAGGCTTCATCTTCTTCGGAGCTGAAGAATCTGATGAAGTTGATGCCTTCCTTTTCTTCACAGTTGCATGCTCACAGCCTTGGTCTTCTTCACATCTGATGCAGATGGAAGGATCGGAGTTGGTGTAGTCGCAGGAGGAGCAGAGGAATTTGGTGCAGTTTCTTCACGCGCAACAGATGCGGTTGCCCTAACTTCTTCACTTTCTTCAGGTGCACCACTAGTGGATGCCCTGGCAATTTCTTCAGCGGCTGAAATGCAGTCATCAGCCCTGGTACTTTCATTTTCTTCAGCAGCCTGATTGTCATCAGCGGTGTCGGCATGTTCTTCAGTGGGCTGAGTAGATGCTTCAGTCGGAGTAACTTCAATGTGCACAGGAGCAGCAACACTTGAAGTGAATTTCATAGGATATCCAGATAAGCTCGAACCCAAATCGGAGAAATGTGTCTTCATAGGATATCCAAAAGAGACTGTTGGGTACACCTTCTATCACAGATCTGAAGGCAAGATTTTTGTTGCTAAATTCGGATCCTTTCTAGAGAAGGAGTTTCTCTCGAAAGAGGTGAGTGGGAGGAAAGTAGAACTTGATGAGGTAACTGTACCTGCTCCCTTATTGGAAAGTAGTTCATCACAAGAACCGGTTCCTGTGACAACTACACCAATTAGTGAGGAAGCTAATGATATTGATCATGAAACTTCAGATCAAGTTTCTACTGAACCTCGTAGGTCTACTAGAGTAAGATCCGCACCAGAGTGGTACGGTAATCCTATTCTGGAAGTCATGTTACTTGACCATGATGAACCTACGAACTATGAGGAAGCGATGATGAGCCCAGATTCCGCAAAATGGCTAGAAGCCATGAAATCTGAGATGGGATCCATGTATGAGAACAAAGTATGGACTTTGGTTGACTTGCCCGATGATCGGCAAGCCATTGAGAATAAATGGATCTTTAAGAAGAAGACTGACGTTGATGGTAATGTAACTATCTATAAAGCTCGATTTGTTGCGAAAGGTTTTCGACAAGTTCAAGGGGTTGACTACGATGAGACTTTCTCACCCGTAGCGATGCTTAAGTCTGTCCGAATCATGTTAGAAATTGCTGCATTTTATGATTATGAAATTTGGCAAATGGATGTCAAAACTGCATTCTTGAATGGATTTCTAGAAGAAGAGTTGTATATGATGCAACCAGAAGGTTTTGTTGATCCAAAAGGTGCTAACAAAGTCTGCAAGCTCCAGCGATCCATTTATGGACTGGTCCAAGCATCTCGGAGTTGGAATAAACATTTTGATAGTGATCAAAGCATATGGTTTTATACAGACTTTTGGAGAAGCCTGTATTTACAAGAAAGTGAGTGGGAGCACTGTAGCATTTCTGATATTATATGTAGATGACATATTATTAATTGGAAATGATATAGAATTTCTGGATAGCATAAAGGGATACTTGAATAAAAGTTTTTCAATGAAAGACCTCGGTGAAGCTGCTTACATATTGGGCATTAAGATCTATAGAGATAGATCAAGACGCTTAATTGGACTTTCACAAAGCACATACCTTGATAAAGTTTTGAAAAGGTTCAAAATGGATCTGGCAAAGAAAGGGTTCTTGCCTGTATTACAAGGTGTGAAGTTGAGTCAGACTCAATGCCCGACCACTGCAGAAGATAGAGAGAAAATGAAAGATGTTCCCTATGCTTCATCCATAGGCTCTATCATGTATGCAATGCTGTGTACCAGACCTGACGTATGCTTAGAAATAAGCTTGGCAGGAAGGTACTCCCTCCGTCCGGGTTTATTGGGCCCCTCGACCAAAACCCAGGAACCAAGGCAAGTTAGCTGTGAAACAACATGAGATGTTATTGCCATGCAAGCCAACCAGCATCACCCAGTTTAATGTGTGTGGACCCATTTACAAGAGCACAGTCGTTGCATGCAATGCTTTGGGTTCTGCTTCTCTCGCTGGATTAGTAGAGCAGTTAATACGCTGTGCTAGTCACGAAACAAAAGCTGCATGCAGCTTTCCTTTTCTGCATGCAACGAAAGTTTAATGGCTAGGAATTGATGTTCACCAATCAGTGGAACAACATCCGAAAATACGGGCCTAATAAGAGCGGACATGGGTGTGGTGCTAGCAGGCCCAATAAACCCGGATGGAGGGAGTACCAAAGTAATCCAGGAGTGGATCACTGGATAGCGGTCAAGAACATCCTGAAATACCTGAAAAGGACTAAGGATATGTTTCTCGTATATGGAGGTGACAAAGAGCTAGTCGTAAATGGTTACGTCGATGCAAGCTTTGACACTGATCCGGACGATTCTAAATCGCAAACCGGATACGTGTTTTTATTAAATGGTGGAGCTGTAAGTTGGTGCAGTTCTAAACAAAGCGTCGTGTCGGGATCTACATGTGAAGCGGAGTACATAGCTGCTTCGGAAGCAGCAGATGAAGGAGTATGGATGAAGGAGTTCATTTCCGATCTAGGTGTCATACCTAGTGCATCGGGACCAATGAAGATCTTCTGTGAAAATACTGGTGCAATTGCCTTGGCAAAGGAATCCAGATTTCACAAGAGGACCAAGCACATCAAAAGACGCTTCAATTCCATCCGGGACCAAGTCCAGGTGGGATACATAGAGATTTGCAAGATACATACGGATCTGAATGTTGCAGACCCATTGACTAAGCCTCTTCCGCGAGTAAAACATGATCAGCACCAAGACTCCATGGGTGTTAGAATCATTACTGTGTAATCTAGATTATTGACGCTAGTGCAAGTGGGAGACTGAAGGAAATATGCCCTAGAGGCAATAATAAAGTTATTATTTATTTCCTCATATCATGATAAATGTTTATTATTCATGCTAGAATTGTATTAACCGGAAACATGATACATGTGTGAATACATAGACAAACATAACGTCACTAGTATGCCTCTACTTGACTAGCTCATTAATCAAAGATGGTTATGTTTCCTAACCATAGACATGTGTTGTCATTTGATTAACTGGATCACATCATTAGGAGAATGATGTGATTGACATGACCCATTCCGTTAGCCTAGCACTTGATCGTTTAGTATATTGCTATTGCTTTCTTCATGACTTATACATGTTCTTGTAACTATGAGATTATGCAACTCTCGTTTACCGGAGGAACACTTTGTGTGCTACCAAACGTCACAACGTAACTGGGTGATTATAAAGGAGCTCCACAGGTGTCTCCAAAGGTACATGTTGGGTTGCCGTATTTCGAGATTAGGTTGTGTCACTCCGATTGTCGGAGAGGTATCTCTGGGCCCTCTCGGTAATGCACATCACTATAAGCCTTGCAAGCAATGTAGCTAATGAATTAGTTACAGAATGATGCATTACGTAACGAGTAAAGAGACTTGCCGGTAACGAGATTGAACTAGGTATTGGATACCGACGATCGAATCTCGGGCAAGTAACATACCGATGACAAAGGGAACAACGTATGTTCTTATGCAGTTTGACTGATAAAGATCTTCGTAGAATATGTAGGAGCCAATATGAGCATCCAGGTTCCGCTATTGGTTATTGACCGAGAATAGTTCTAGGTCATGTCTACATAGTTCTCGAACCCGTAGGGTCCGCACGCTTAACATTACGATGACAGTTTTATTATGAGTTTATAAGTTTTGATGTACCGAAGATTGTTCGGAGTCCCGGATGTAATCACGGACATGACGAGGAGTCTCGAAATGGTCGAGACATAAAGATTGATATATTGGACGGCTATATTCGTACACCAGAAGTGTTCCGGGTGATTTCGGAGAAAACCGGAGTGCCGGAGGGGTTACCGGAACCCCCCGGGGAAGTATTGGGCCTTAGTGGGCCTGAGGGGAGAGAGAGGGCAGCAGCCCAGGAGGTGGCGCGCCCCCTCCCATGGGGAGTCCGAATTGGACTAGGGGAGGGGGGGCGCGGCCCCTCTTTCCCTCTCCCTCTCCCTCTCTTTCCTTCCCCCTTCCTCCTTCCCAGTTAGACTAGGAAAGGGGAGTCCTACTCCCACTAGGAGGAGGACTCCCCCCTCCTTGGCGCGCCCCCTAGGGCCGGCCGGCCTCCCCCC
>NC_041383.1:673097008-673135358 GCF_002162155.2 Triticum dicoccoides | reverse complement strand
CCCCCCCCTTGCTCCTTTATATACGGGGGCAGGGGGCACCCTAGGACACAGAAGTTGATCTTCGTGATCATTCCTTAGCCGTGTGCGGTGCCCCCCTCCACCATATTCCACCTCAGTCATATTGTTGCGGTGCTTAGGCGAAGCCCTGCGTCGGTAGAACATCATCGTCGTCACCACGCTGTCGTGCTGACGGAACTCATCCCCGACACTTTGCTGGATCGGAGTCCGGGGATCATCATCGAGCTGAACGTGTGCTAAACTCGGAGGTGTCGTACGTTCGGTGCTTGGGTCGGTCGGATCGTGAAGACGTATGACTACATCAACCGCATTGTCATAACGCTTCCGCTTACGGTCTACGAGGGTACATGGACAACACTCTCCCCTCTCGTTGCTATGCATCACCATGATCTTGCATGTGCGTAGGAAAATTTTGAAATTACTACGTTCCCCAACACTTGTACTACGCTTTCTTCAGTCTTCTGCCTTCTTCAAATTTCCACTTTTCTTCCTCAATGAAGGCAGTCAGAACATGACTTTGACCAGGAGTGAGGTTCATCTCCGGCAAAGGCGTGTTAGGGTCCTTGTGCCATAGGTCAACGAAGTCGAGGATCAACTTCTAATCCAATAGCAGTGGCACATTGCTGCCTTTGGCTCTAGCGGCCCTGGCCTGCCTGTCTCTGATGATTTCGGCAAGTTCTTCATCATCAGCCTCATCATCATCAGAGGGCACTTGGAAGGCGACCTGCTTCTTGTGAGGACTTGGTTGAAGGCCTCGTCCAGCAGTGGCCTTTTTCTTTAGCAGAGAGGGCCGGCTAAGGAACTTGCAGATGCTCCTGAGGCAATTGAGATGCCTGTAGTCCTTTGGCACGTGGCGAGATGCACAGGTGCAGGGGATTTGGTCAGAGCAGCTGAAGACTTTGTCAGAGGAGCTGAGGACATTGAAGGAGGAGGAGCAGTCTGAGGAATTGGCCGTGAGGGCTTTGAAGAATCTGGCCGTGAGGGCATTCCTGAGGAACTTGGCCGTGAGGGCATTGAGGGTGAAGCACTTGGCTTATGCGCAGGCTTCTTAGGCATAGCCTTCTTTGGCTTACTAGCAGAGTCCTCGGTAGCGGTAGCAGCAGCAGCAGAGTCTTCATTGAATTTCCTCACTGCTTCCTTTGCTTGTTTGGCCAGTTTGGCCTGGCGCTTTGCCCATTCATCAGGATAATCCTAACCGCGCTTGAGGCTGGTGGGATCTGCCAATTGGCCACGTGCCAATGGAGGTCTTGGGCATGGAGGGTTGAGTGTGAATTTCTTCATATACTTGGGAGTAACATATCTGTACTCCCTCCATTCCCCTGTCCATCTCCTCTCAATCCTCTGTATGCGCACCTTGCGCTGATTATTGTCCTCCTTGCCAAATTTGGCCTCATCAGGAGTGCAGTATCCAGCATAAATGTCATTAGGGATCTCAAATGCTGTGTTGACCTCAGGCCTCTTTCCTCCCTTCTGTGGCTTCTTTCCATCAGCCATTTTCTTCAGCTGAGGAATATGAACAACTGAAGTTTCTGAAGAGGTGTGCAACTTTTCTTTGAGGAACGCTGCAAATGAGTTAAGTTGATGAGAACCTAGTGATTCAGCAGCAGACATGAGTACCTGTGAACAGAGTATAGTTGCGAGGAATTTGGAGAGGTCATATGCGTTCTCAGAAGATTTTCAAAAAGAATATGTTTGAGGAATTTGACCAGATGAGTCTTGAATAATTTCACTAAGCGTTCTTAATCTTAGGTTCTAGAGTTGTACAGATTGAAAATCCACACAATTGAGGAATCTTGAAGAAAATCATCGCTTAGAGAAACGAATCAAGAGCAGATGACATGTGAGGTGTTCATGTGTGTGAAGATTTGAAGAATAAACACCTTTGAAGATTTTCAAGAAAACATATGAATCAAAGAGGGCGGTAAAAGTAACTTTTAATTACCCTTTTTGAAGAAAACGACGAACTGGGAAGAGTAGATGTGAAGTTCGTCAGTTCAGATCTTCCACACCCTAACTCGCTAGAGGAAGACGGCTATGGCGGCGGCAGAGTGAAGAAATCCGCAAACGGCGCGAGTATGACGGCGACGAGGTTGAGGCAGTGAAACTCTTCCTCACTGGCGATGATGAAGTAGCGGTGGCGCTAGGGTTTGAGAAGCTCGAGCGGGAATGAGAGCGAGTGGAGTAAAAACAAAGTGAGGAAGAGGCAGGGGTATTTATATTGGGAGTGAAAAACTGTACGCCCGAGGAAATCGGACGAACGTGCCCCTAGTCCTTCTCATTCGCTTGACATGTGTCACCCATGTACTGAGAGGTGGCGATCGTGTAGGATCGTGGGTGAGTAGATAAGTATTGTCGTGGGATGCAGAACGGTTTGAGCGGCAAAGCCGAAAATTCAGATAAGACAAGTTAAAAGTTCCGTTCGCAATCTCTTCAGCTGTCAAGGACATAGTGAAGATTTTGAACGAGTTTCAAATAGAACGCACATGAAGAATTTGTGAACAGACTAGGTTGAGTTTAGCATAGAGGGGGAAGGGTCCGATCACATTCACTTAGCAGAAGAAATCAACTTGAAGAATTAGCAATAAGTGAATGTTGTAGAGGACATAAACTCATATATATTCAAATGAAGAACAACCACGGAAAGAGTGAAGACAATGCAAAGTTGAAGAATTTGGAAAAACTGAGGAATTTCAAAAACGAAGAAAAACTTGAATTTAAGATTTTCAACTTTGGTTGGTGGCTTAACCCACCGTATAAGAAAGCTGATTTTAGACACCGCGTACAATTGTCATAGGGCTCTGAGAATCAATTTCTTCATTTATTTCTTCACACTTAGAGGGTTAGTCTTCATTGATTGAAGAAAAATGTTACTTCGTGTGTTGCGCATCTAAGTCATCAAGTCAGCATTAGTGTTAGGATGTGTGTCCTTTTCAGAGAACATTCGAAGATTCTAGGATATTTAGCTCACACCGCAACTTGCTAAATCTCTTCTCATCCAAGGGCTTAGTGAAGATATCGGCCAGCTGGTCTTCAGTGCTTGTGTGGTCGATGGAGATGTCGCCCTTCAACACATGATCACAAAGAAAATGATGACAAATCTGGATGTGCTTTGTCTTCGAGTGCTGAACTGGGTTATGAGCAATCTTGATAGCACTCTCATTGTCGCAGTAGAGAGGCACATTCTTCACGTTGATGCCATAGTCCTTGAGTGTTTGCTTCATCCATAGTAATTGAGCACAGCACGATCCAGCAGCAATGTACTCAGCTTCTGCAGTGGAGAGTGGTACGTAGTTCTGTTTCTTCGAGGACCAACAGACCAAACATCGTCCGAGGAAATGGCATGTACCTGACGTTAACTTGTGGTCCACACGATCGCCAGCATAGTCAGAATCTGAATATCCAATGAAATCAAACGAAGAGCTCTTGGGATACCATAATCCAAGTGTTGGTGTGTGAGCTAGATATCGAAGGATATGCTTCACAACCTTATGGTGTGATTCCTTCGGTGTAGCTTGAAATCGGGCACACATGCAAACACTAAGCATAATATCTGGCCTAGATGCACATAGGTACAATAAAGAGCCAATCATGGAGCGGTATACCTTTTGATCAAAGTCTTTACCATTTTCATCAGCGCATAGATGGCCATTTGTGGGCATTGGAATTTTGACCCCTTTGCAATCTTGCATGCCAAATTTCCTCAATACGTCCTTGAGGTATTTCTCCTGAGATATGAATATGCCGTTGCGCTGTTGAGGAATTTGAAGACCTAAAAAGAATTTCAATTCTCCCATCATAGACATTTGATATTCTTCACTCATCATATAGGCAAATTCATCACTGTATCGTTGGTCAGTACAGCCAAAAATGATATCATCAACATAAATTTGGCACACAAACAATTCTCCATCATAAGATTTAGTGAAAAGAGTTGGGTCGAGTGAACCTGGTTTGAAGCCTTTCTTCATGAGGAATTCCTTCAAAGTATCATACCACGCCTGAGGGGCCAGCTTGAGGCCATACAGGGCCTTATTGAGTCTGAAGACTTTGTCAGGATGCTTTGGATCTTCAAAACCTGAGGGTTGAGTAACATATACCTCTTCCTCAATCTTACCATTTAGGAATGCACTTTTCACATCCATTTGTTGTAAGATAATATCATGATGGTTAGCATAAGGAAGTAATATGCGAATAGCATCAAGTCTAGCAACAGGTGCAAAAGTTTCATCGAAGTCAATTCCTTCAACCTGTGTGTAGACTTGAGCTACAAGCCGTGCCTTATTCCTCACCACAAGGCCATTTTCATCTTGCTTGTTGCGGTAGATCCACTTTGTGCCAATAATGTTGTGCTTGCGAGGATCTGGATGATTGACCAGTTCCCAGATGTTGTTGAGCTCGAACTAATGTAATTCTTCTTGCATAGCTTGAATCCACTCAGGCTCCAGAAATGCTTCATCTACCTTAGTGGGCTCTGTGATAGAGACAAAAGCAAAGTGCCCACGAAAGTTAGACAAATGTGAAGCTTTTGAGTGTGTGAGAGGACCTGGTGCTTCAATGTCATCGATGATCTTCTCGATTTGCACTTCGTTTGCAATACGAGGATGAGAGGGTTGTCTTCGAGGAATTGATCTGCATTTTCTTCAGGAGCATTTTCCTTACCACCATTTTCTTCAGGTGCGCCAGCTCGATGATCTTCATGTTCTGGAATGAAATCTTCAGCAGATTCTTTGCTAGGAATGACATCCTCAGTAGCCTTGAACTTGATAGATTCCTCAGGTGCTGGTTCATCTAACACAGAAGGTAGGTGCTCTCTTTGCGAGCCATTAGTTTCATCGAACCACACATTTACAGTTTCAACAACCATGTGAAGAACGTTGTTGAAGACTTTGTAGGTGTGCGAGTCCTTTCCGTAACCAAGCATAAAACCATCATGTGCTTTCCGTGCAAATTTAGAATTGTGATGAGGATCTCTAATCCAACATTTAGCACTGAAGACTTTGAAGTAACTCACATTGGGTTTCTTGTCAGTGAGGAGTTCATAAGCAGTCTTCTTGAAGAATTTGTGAAGATATACTCGGTTGATGATGTGGCACGCAGTATCAATAGCCTCAATCCAGAAACGACGAGGTGTCTTGTATTCATCAAGCATAGTGCGAGCCATCTCAACAAGAGTTCTGTTCTTGCGCTCCACGACGCCATTCTGCTGAGGAGTATAAGGAGCAGATAACTCATGAGTAATACCAAGTTCATCGAGATAGTCATCAAGACCAGAATTCTTGAACTCAGTCCCATTGTCACTTCTCATGTGCTTGATCTTCACACCAAAGTTGGTTGAGGCCCTCGAGGAAAATTGTTTGAAGACTTCCTGCACCTCATGTTTGTAAGTGACAATGTGCACCCATGTGTAACGAGAATAATCATCAACAATAACAAAGCCATATAGAGATGCATCATTTGTAACAGCAGAATAATGATTAGGACCGAAGATATTCATATGAAGCAATTCAAATGGTTGAGTGGTGGTCATGATAGTCTTCGCAGGATGCTTGGCCTTTGTCATCTTTCCAGCTTCACAGGCTCCGCATAAGTGATCCTTGAGGAATTTGACATTCTCAATGTCAATGACATGCTTCTTATTCACAAGTGTGTGCAAATTCCTCATGCCAGCATGACCAAGTCATCGATGCCATAGCCAGACTTCTGAAGCTTTTGCAAGTAGGCATACGGCCGGTTGTGGTCCTATAGAGAAATCAACAATGTACAAGTCTCCTCTCCTAAAGCCTTCAAAGACTTTGGAATTGTCAGCTTCCATGATCACAACACAATGATATTTGCCAAAGACAACAACCATATCAAGGTCACAAAGCATTGAGACAGACATGAGGTTGTATCCTAAGGACTCGACAAGCATAACTTTGTCCATGTGTCAATCCTTTGAGATCGCAACCTTACCTAGACCCAATACCTGACTTTTGCCTTTGTCAGTGAAGATGATATGCTTCAGATGTGACGGTGATAAAGGAGCATCCATCAATAGATTCTTGTCACCAGTCATGTGATTCGTACATCCACTCTCAAGGACCCACTCATTGGCTTTGGGTTGATCATCCTGCAGATGAATTAGTGCAACTTACGAACTCATATACTTCATCAGTGAAGAATATGGCATCAATATCATCAGATCAATAGAACAGATAAACAGTATGAGGACGTGTGAAATGAAAGTTCATTTCATCATGATTAGCATGCGTCCTTTCAGGCAATGTTCAGGTCTCCAGCAAATTCTTCAGACATTTTAAGCACGTCTGAAGACCTGACCCTGCATAAGAAATTAGTTCTTTTTCTTCACCACCCACATCTGAAGGGGTGGCAAAGAATTCATCACTCTGTGAGCACGATATGAGAAAGGTGGCATAGAAGCCAGTCCACTTTGTTTCACATAAGAGGGGTTAGGATAAGCATATGAATAAGCAGAGAAATTCTTCGAGGACTTATGAACATAATGATTAGAAGAATAATGCTCATATTCATAGCCCTTAGTTCTACCCTGCGAAATAGAGGGGTTAGCACGATGATGATCATATGAGGATTTTGATCCTTTTGAGGAATTTGATCCACGTGAGGAATTTGGTCCGTATGAGGACTTGGATCCATATGAAGAATTTGGTCCATATGAAGAATTTGATCTGGAGTTCCTATTCTTCACAGGTGGTGTCATGAGGACATTCACCTGAAGACTTTCAAGGCAACTTTTGGGAACCCAGATTTTCTTCATAGGGGAACCGTTCCTGCAGTTAGTGCCAACATATCTAGCAAATACTTCACCATTCTGATTTTTGAACAGTTTATAGTTGGAGTCAAATGACTCATCAGAAGAATGAGGAGATTCACATGTAAAGCCAGATAAATTAGATGGATCAACTGGAGGTTCCTTTGTAGCAACCCATGAGGTTTTGGGGTACTGCTCAGGCTTCCAATATGTTCCGTCAGCATTGAGTTTCCTCTCAAAGGCAATACCCTCTTTCCTAGGGTTCCTGTTGAGTATCTGATTTTTGAGCACATCACAAAGAGTCGGATGCCCTTTGAGGCTTTTGTACATGATTGTCATGTACAATTCCTTCAGCCCTGCATCATCAGTGATACTAGCAATGTCCTCAGATGAGGAATTAGTGATAGCAGAGACAGATGAAGAATTTGTAGCTTTAGAAGCATTTGAACATTCAGGTGAAGAATTAGCAGTTTCACGTTCAATGCACTTTAGACATGGAGGAACAAATTCTTCCTGAGTAGCGCTGATTTGTTGAGCAAGTAATGAATCGCGCTCCTTCTGAAGATCTTCATAATCCACTCTTAGCTTCTCAAGATCTTGCTTTCTTTGAAGAAATTCATAAGAAAGCTTCTCGTGATCAGATAAGAGAGTGTTATGATGACCTTGATGGTTGTCAAACTTGGACTGAAGTCTCTGAAGATTTTCAGTCAAGGTTTTGGTGTGATCCATTTCTTCACCCAACATATCATCACTTTTATCTAGCATGTTTTGAACCTTTTCAAAAGCCTTTTGTTGTTTCACAGCAATCTTAGCAAGTTTAGAGTAGTTGGGCTTGAGGTTTTCATCAGATTCATCCTCACTAGATTCAGAGGAGGCGTATTTAGTTACCTTGGCACCCTTTGCCATGAAGCAATAGGTGGGAGCGTAGTCATCATTGCCTTCATCAGCCTTGTTGGTGAAGCCATTTTCTTCAGAGTTGAAGATAGACTTGCTGATGAATGCAGTAGCGAGAGCTAGGCTCGCCACACCAGACTCAGACTCCTCAGATGCCTCCTCGTCCTCATGTTCCTCAGATTCAGCCTCAGAGTCAATTTCCATGCCAATGAATGCCCGAGCCTTCTTGGAGTTGTTCTTCTTGTGAGATGAAGACTTCGAGGATTTTGATGATGAAGACTTTGAAGATTTCTTCTTCTTCTTTGTGTCATCAGAACTGTAGTCCTTGTATTTCTTCTTCTTTGATTCCTTATCCCACTGAGGACAATCTTGGATGTAGTGACCAGGTTTCTTGCATTTGTGGCATAGCCTCTTCTTATAGTCACTGGATCAGGAATCATTGCTCCTTGAGGATTTTCCAAAGTGACCATGTCTTGAGAACTTCTGAAATTTCTTCACGAGCAGTGCTAGTTCCTGGCTCAGCTCTTCAGGATCACCAAGGCTGCTAGCAGAGTCCTCATCTTTAGACTCAGAGACTGCCTTGGCCTTCAAAGCACGTGATCTGCCATAGCTCGAACCATAGAGATCTCTCTTCTCAGCAAGCTGGAACTCATGAGTACTTAGCCTCTCGAGGATATCAGCGGGATCAAGTGACTTGTAATCAGCATGTTATTGGATCATCAGTGCCAGAGTATCAAATGAAGAATCGAGCGATCTCAGCAATTTCTTCACCACCTCATGGTCGGTGATGTCAGTGGCGCCAAGCGCTTGAAGCTCATTTGAGATGTCAGTGAGGCGATCGAAGGTTTGCTGGACATTTTCATTTCATTACATAGTAGAACATAAGCATAGCCATCATAATGAAATGAAGACAAGCACAGAGTACAGAAAGTGTAAGCACGAGATAACAGAGGATGAAGACGGACAGACTGAAGAAATTGAACTGAGGAAATTGAGAAAGTTTTCAGTCAAAGTCTTCAAATAGATATGAACAAGCACACAACAACAGAATTGAGGAAATGAAAGAGTTGAGGGAATAGAACCAGTAAGCTTGGTTAAGACAATGATTTGGTAGACCAGTTCCAACTGTTGTCTCAGTTGTACGTCTGGTTGGAGCGCATGAGTATTTAAACTCGAGGACACACAGTCCCGGACACACAGTCCTCACCGTATTCTCCTTGAGCTAAGGTCACACAGACCTCGCCCAATCACTCGTGGTAAGTCTTCAGGTGACTTAAAAACCTTCGCAGACTAGGTCACTCAACGATCCACAATTCCTCTTGGATGCTCTAGACCATGACACCTAACCGTCTGGAAGAAGCACAGTCTTCAAAGGTAACAAGCGTCGGATCCATGCAGGATCAATCTCTTCAGTGATGATCAATCACTTTGGGTTGTAGGTGTGTTGGGTTTGGGTTTTCCTCACTTGATGCGCTCAAAGTCCTCGGAGGATGGGATGCTCTCAAATGACAAGTGTCAGTTTCTCTCGGAGCAGCCAACCAGCTAGTGGTTGTAGGGGGCGGCTATTTATAGCCTAGGGAGCAGCCCGATATGATAAGACATAAATGCCCTTCAATGATATGACCGTTAGGTGGGTAGATATTTTGTGACAGCTGGCGCATAGCACAGCAACGGTCGGAATTTTGGCTCTCAAATTCCTCAGGGCTATCATGTTCCTCACTGTGTAGGCAATCCGCACTAGCAAATTCCTAACTCCTCAGTCAGAACAAATTCCTCAGTGACCAGAAGAACTTCGTCTCTGTTACTGAAGAAATTGACTGAACTGTATGAGATTTCCAATGGCTTCACTCGAAGGGATTGGTAGTGTAGGATTTTGAGTTGAGCATCATATAGAAATTTTTCCTTAGTATTTCCTCGACCCCCTTTAACAGTATGGCGTTTCCTATGACTCAAGAAAGAGAAAATGAAACTATAAAAACAAAAGTCTTCACGCTTCATGTTCCTCGAATGATTGCCAAGTCTTCAAGGCCACACCAATTTCTTCACTTTCAAAGTCTTCAGAAATCCAAAGTCTTCAGTTGAAGAACTTCATTTTTAGGGGTCGACTTTCTCTGTAAATATCAAACTCCTCATAGACTTATAGACATGTGTACACTCACAAACGCATCAGTCCCTTAACCTATAAGTCTTCAATACACCAAAATCACTAAGGGGAACTAGATGCACTTACATTAGGTCCTGATCCCTAGTATCCACTATGTTCTGAGATTGATGTTGCTATGACTTTGCCATGCTTAATGCTTGTCACTTTGGGCCGGGGTGCCATGATTTCAGATCTGAACCGTTTATGTTATCACATTTAAATCCATGTTCTAGATCCGATCTTGCAAGTTATAGTCACCTACTACGTCTTATGATCCGGCAACCTTGGAGTGACAATAGTCGGGACCACTCCCGGTGATGACTGTAGTTTGAGGAGTTCATGTATTCATCGTGTGCTAATGCTTTGTTCCGGTTCTCTATTAAAAGGAGGCATTAATATACCTTAGTTTCCAATAGGACCCCGCTCCACGGGATGGTAGGACAAAAGATGTCATGCAAGTTCTTTCCATAAGCATGTATGACTATTTACGGAATACATGCCTACATTATATTTATGAACTGGAGCTAGTGCCGAGTCGCCCTAGGTTATAACTGTCTCATGATGAATATCATCCAATGAGTCACCGATCCAATGCCTACGATTTTATCTTATATTGTTCTTGCTAAGCTACTATTGTTGCTACTGCTATCGTTACTGCTACAAAATCACTACTATCACTGTTACCGTTACCGTTACTACTGCTGATATCAACAAAACTATCATACTATTGTGCTACTAATCACTTTGCTGTAGATAATTAATCTCCAAGTGTGGTTGAATTGACAACTCAACTGCTAATACCTTCAAATATTCTTTGGCTCCCCTTGTGTCGAATCTATAAATTTGGGTTGAATACTCTACCATCGAAAACTGTTGCGATCCCCTATGCTTGTGGGTTATCACACCGCACCCTAAAGGGATTGACAACCCCTTTAACACGTTGGGTTGCGAGTATTTTTTATTTGTGTGCAGGTGTTGTTTACGTGGTGCGAGGAGGTTCTCCTACTTGTTCGATAACCTTGGTCTCATCACTGAGGGAAATACCTACCGTCGCTATACTGCGTCATCCCTTCCTCTTTGGGGAAATACCGGTGTAGTTCTAGCAGACATCAAAAGGAATTTCTGGCACCGTTGCCGGGAAGGATCTTCAACATCAACCAGGTTCCTAATCACAAATCTCATCTCCTCGCAATTTACATTATTTGCCATTTGCCTCTCATTTTCCTCTCCCCCACTTCACACAAATTTGCCGTTTTATTCGCCCTCTTTTTCATTCGCCGTTTTCTCGTCAGATCTGTTTTTGTGTGCAATCTTGTTATGAAGACACCATGAGTGATTTTGGTATGGCAGAAACAGACGATGTGCAATCTTGTTGTGAAGAAACCATGAGCGTACGGGTAAAATGTCTTGGGGCAAGGGAATTTTATGGGAAAAGAACATATCCAAGAGTTTTTCAATTGTGTCGGAAAACTAAGTCTTGATGATATTCCTATACTTAAAAGGACTAAATCTTATGCAGAAGCTCTTTCGGGACTTGTTCTGAAACTTGAAACTAGATTTATTCATACTCATCCCACCTTGCAAAGATTGTTCTATTAGTTGCCCGTTATAAAGAATCCTAAAGCTAAAAAGTTAGCCACTCTTGTTTTGATGAATGAATTTGACTACATAATACGGGAGGCTAGGGAAATCTTTGATTTTTATGGAATGAATCATGAAAAACCCGTGATTGATGAAATTATTTATAATAGTGATTATGCTTTGAGTCATTTGCTTGGAGATAACCAAATCTTTGATGGGAATCTTAAAAAGCAATTCCCTGTTTTAGATATGATCCAACAAGTTTTTAACGATGTTAATCAACACTATTCTTGGATCATTGCCGGAAATCAAACAGGTTATGATAAAAAATAGCTTGATAGTGCTAAGGTTTCCATGGATAATGTGTTCTATGTTTTATTTACAAAACCTCCCGATACAAACACCTCCAAGGAAAACAAGGATAAGGATGACAAAACTTAGATCCTACGTGTTATGCCTAGCTAGGGGCGTAAAACGATAGCACTCGTTGGGAGGCAACCCAACTTGTTGTTTTTTGTTTTTTGGTTTTCTTGCTGTTTTCAATAAAAATACCCAATTATACCTCTAGTTAGATGTGTTTTTGTGGTTTAAATTAGTGTTTGTACCAAGCCAGGCCTTTGGGATGATTTGGGTAAAAGTTGATTTGATCTTGCTGAAAAACAGAAACTTTTGGGCTCACGAGATTATTTCTCATTTTTAACAGAAGAGTAATTTTGAGTTGGTTCTTCTTGCAGAAGATAATAGACAAATTGCTCACGTCAATCTAATTTTTTCAGAATTATTGGAGTTACAGAAGTATTCGAAATATTCAGATCACTACAGACTATTCTGTTTTTTGACAGATTCTGTTTTCTTTGAGTTGTGTGCTTGTTTTGATGATTCTATGGTTTTATTCGATGAGTTTTTGCCATAGAAAAGTTGGAATACATTAGATATAATGCAAAAACAAAATATAAAAAGGTCTTCAACGGTACTTATAGTAGTGGTTTGCTTTCTTATACTAACGGATCACGCGAAGGTTTTGTTGAGTTTTGTGTGATTTAAGTTTTCAAGTTTTGGGTGATCTTACGATGGATGAAGGAATAAGGATTAGCAAAAGGCTAAGCTTGGGGATGCCTGAGGCACCCCAAGATAATATTCAAGAAGTAGCAAGCAACTAAGCTTGGGGATGCCCCGAGTGGCATCCCCGCTTTCTTCTAACAACCATCGGTATTTTACTTGAAGCTATATTTTTATTCGTCACATATTATGAGTTTTTCTTGGAGCGTCTTGTATGCTATGAGTCTTTGCTTGTTTTTCTTTGTGTTTCAAGTGTTGAATCCTTGCTGAACACACCTTTTTGAGAGAGCCAAAAATTATGCTATGCTTGCTCTTATGCTTCACTTAAATTTTTAGAGCCATGGATTTGCTCTAGTGCTTCACTTATATCTTTTTGCTAATTTTTTTAAATAATACATTTTTTATTAATTTACAAAAATATTACGCTGATATAATATTTTTAGAAAATATTATCCAATCGGCTAGCAGCTGGCCGACTGAGCCTAGTCAGCCAGCAGCAGGCCGACAGGGCCTTCTCGGCCAACTGCAGGACGACAGGTGGGCAATCGGCCACGCGTGGGCCGACTATTGGCCGAGCCACGTTGCCCCGGGAGCTGTCGGCGTGGGCTGGGTCACGGGCGCCCCAGTCGGCCAGCTGCTGGCCGATAGGGAGCGGGCCCCCCAGCGCTGCCTCTTTTCTCCTTCTCCTTCCCGTTTCCTTTCCCCACCAGGCGCATCTCTCTGTTCTTCGTTCCTCCTCTCTCTTATACGAAATAGCTCCAATTAATACACCAAAATCACCCGGTTTTTTGCGGATTTGGCACCGTGAATGGGTTCTACATAGTTAGGGGGGCCAAAAGAGACCTCGATCTACTGATGGGGTAGCTTGTGGTGGTCATGGTGAGGATTTTGTTGGAGAAATTTTTCAGCTTATTGGTGGAGGTACTGGCGGCGGTGGAGGTGGAGGTGGAGGTGGTGGTGGAGAAGCTGGGGCAGTGTGGTGGAGGTGAAGCTCCGGTAGTTCGGTGGATTTTTCGGCTCCGGTTCCGGTGATTGAAGGCCGCCGTTCGTCGTTCGCGCGCATGCTTCAAGGGTATATTTCAACAAACATTTTATTTTTTGAAGTTGCGTGCAATTATTGTTATTTGGTCCAGTAGTAAACGTAAATATTTAGGTGGTCGTGGTGAGCATTTTATTTTCCCATTCCGGTTCCGGTGAGCATTTTATTTAGATGTCAACTAATTAGTTGTGTAAAAATGTGTAGTTGCTCCGATAATATTCCGGACTATATATGGATGTGTACTATTTAGGAATGTCAATATTTATAGTTGCTCCGGTTAAATTCGTAATATAGGCAGGCAGTCAAATATTAAAATATTTCGTGGTGAGCATTTTATTTTCCCCTTCCGGTTCCGGTGAGCATTTTATTTAGATGTCAACTAATTAGTTGTGTAAAAATGTGTAGTTGCTCCGGTAATATTCCGGACTATATGTGGATGTGTACTATTTAGGAGTGTCAATATTTGTAGTTGCTCCGGTAATATGTGGATGTGTAGTGCCTAATATTTGTTAGTGTGGGTATTTTAAGCTGTTGCTTAATAATTGTATTTCGTTGTGAAAAAAAATAGGTGAGCCGAGATGTCTGATGTAGTGAACATCAGATTTTACTACGGTCCTGGTACTGTCCAAACAATTGAGATGGGAGCTTATCTGAGTGAATTTACTCACATAGAGGTGCCAATGAGCGCACCTCAAACATGGTCTGTCAGTCTGTTGAAAGAATGGATTGCGGCAAGTTTAGGTCTTGATACTGAAACACACACCGTCGATGTTCATGCATTGTGGACACGGTCAAGTACAATAATTTACTTTCATTTGAGGCCAATAGAGCGAGACTCCGATTGGGTGCGGTGGTTACAAGGTTGTGAACGAAGGGGATGCAATCCTATTGCTTTAGTGCTTCCTGTCATGAAGGAGGTCACTGCACATGAAGGCCAAGGTGGCAACGATCCTGGGCAGAGCAGTGTAGGTAGGTGGCTATCTATGTCAAATGCTGGAGATGATGGTTACGAACAAGGACAGAGCAGTCAGGTAGAAGGAGGAAATGCTTATGGTTATGAACCAGGGCAAAATAGTCAGGTAGAAGGGGGGAACGCCGATGGTGAATACAATGGCGAGGTGGACACTGACAAGGTAGATGGGCACATGCAGGACCAGATGGAAGAAGAAGACACTGATGTTGAAAGGGGTTATGCCGATGATTCTGACGAGTCAGATGAAGAAGAAAATGCAGAGGAGGTCCCGAATCCTGCATGGTGGAATCATGACTTCTCATCTGCAATGACCGTGAATGATGGACATGATTCAGCCTGGCAATATCATCAGAACAATATTGCAACGGGTGCTATGTAACCGAACAAGCAAGCCTTGAAGGATGCAATAATTAATTGGGCAATGTCCACGCAAAGGGTTTTCACAGCTCAGGTGTCCAGTCAGAAATTCCTGACAATGGTATGCAAGAACGCAGATTGTCCCGCTAGGGTGCACGGCTTTCTCCCTAAGTATGGCACAAGTTGGGTGATAAGTGACTTAGTTAATCACACTTGTCTTATTCCCTGCATCCCTCAAGATCATGCCAACCTTTCATCCATGCTTATTGCTCGGTTGTTTTACGATGAGATAGTGCAGGGCAAAGCTATGGAAGTGAAGGCAGTCCAGACAAAAGTCTTTGCCAGGTTCAAGTACAGAATTTCTTATGGAAAGGCTTGGAGGGCTAAGCATGCGGCGCTTGAGAGGAGATTTGGTTCTTATTTTGATGCATATGACTCTGTTGTCCAGCTCCTCCACACCCTGCAGCAGCGGAATCCAGGCACCTATATCAATATCCAAGACATGTTCATGCCAGAGTTCCCAACTGTGAGGGTGATGCATCATCTCTTCTTCTCTTTCGGTGTATGCATCGAAGCTTTCAGGCATTGCCGATCGGTGATATGTGTTGACGGTACTTTTCTCACAGGCAAGTACAAGGGTCAGATCCTGACAGCCATAGGTCAGGACGGCCAAAATCAAGTCGTCCCACTCGCATTTGCTTTTGTGGAGAGTGAGAACATTGAAAGTTGGACATGGTTCTTCAGGCAGTTATGAAGGAGAAGCCCAATGTGTGCATCCTTTATGACAGGCATGCAGGTATACTCAGTGCGATAAGGACACTGACAAACTCAGACCCTGAGGAACAAGTTCCATGGCAGGACTTGCAGAGCCGTTGGTGCATGCACCATCTGGGGGCTAATTTCTTCTCGCAGTTCAGAAATAAGAACCTGATGAATCTGTTCAAAAAACTCTGCAAGCAGAACCAGTTATGGAAGTACAATTTGATACGCGACAGACTTAATGTGTGCACGCAGAGACACGTGAGGGACATGAAAGCTGCAAGAGATGCAGCGGTGAGGGCACATGTTGAAGCAGTAGTTGCACAGTTGGCAACAGGAACAGCTGTTGGGGAACGTTGCAGAAAACAAAAATTTTCCTACTCGTTTCACCAAGATCATCTAGGAGTTCATCTAGCAACGAGTGATTAGATGCATCTACATACCTTTGTAGATCGCGAGCGGAAGCGTTCAAAAGAATGGTGATGATGTAGTCGTACTCGACGTGATCCAAATCACCGATGACCAGCGCCGAACGGACGGCACCTCCGCGTTCAACACACGTACGGAACAACCACGTCTCCTCCTTCTTGATCCAGCAAGGGAGGGAGGAGAGGTTGAGGGAGATGGCACCAGCAGCAGCACGACGGCATGGTGTTGATGGAGCTGCAGTACTCCGGCAGAGCTTCGCTAAGCACTATGGAGGTGGAGGAGGTGTTGGGGAGGGAGAAGGAGGCAACCAAAGGCCAAGACGTTCAGGTATGAAGTCCCTCCTCTCCCCACTATATATAGGGGTGCCAAGGGGGGGTGGCCGGCCCTAGGAGATCCAATCTCCTAGGGGGTGCGGCGGCCAAGGGGGGTTTCCCTCCCCCCCAAGGCACCTAGGAGGTGCCTTACCCTCCTAGGACTCTTGCCCCCCTTAAACCCTAGGCGCATGGGCCTATGTGGGGCTGGTGCCCTTGGCCCATTAGGCCAAGGCGCACCCCCTTACAGCCCATGTGGCCCCCCGGGGCAGGTGGACCCACCCGGTGGACCCCCGGGACCCTTCCGGTGGTCCTGGTACAATACCGATAACCCCGAAACTTGTCCCGATGCCCGAAACAGGACTTCCCATATATAAATCTTTACCTCCGGACCATTCCGGAACTCCTCGTGACGTCCGGGATCTCATCCGGGACTCCGAACAACATTCGGGTTACTGCATATACATATCCCTACAACCCTAGCGTAACCGAACCTTAAGTGTGTAGACCCTACGGGTTCGGGAGACAAGCAGACATGACCGAGACGACTCTCCGGTCAATAACCAACAGCGGGATCTGGATACCCATGTTGGCTCCCACATGCTCCACGATGATCTCATCGGATGAACCACGATGTCGAGGATTCAATCAACCCCGTACGCTATTCCCTTTGTCTATCGATATGTTACTTGCCCGAGATTCGATCGTCGGTATCCCAATACCTCGTTCAATCTCGTTACCGGCAAGTCACTTTACTCGTACCGTAATGCATGATCCCGTGACCAGACACTTGGTCACTCTGAGCTCATTATGATGATGCATTACCGAGTGGGCCCAATGATACCTCTCCGTCATACGGAGTGACAAATCCCAGTCTTGATCCATGTCACCCAAGAGACACTTTCGGAGATACCCGTAGTCTACCTTTATAGTCACCCAGTTACGTTGTGACGTTTGGCATACCCAAAGCACTCCTACGGTATCCGGGAGTTACACGATCTCATGGTCTAAGGAAAAGATACTTTGACATTGCAAAACTCTAGCAAACGAACTATACGATCTTGTGCTATGTTTAGGATTGGGTCTCGTCCATCTCATCATTCTCCTAATGATGTGATCTCATTATCAATGACATCCAGTGTCCATAGTCAGGAAACCATGACTATCTGTTGATCAACGAGCTAGTCTACTAGAGGCTTACTAGGGACATGTTGATGTCTATTATTCACACATGTATTACGATTTCCAGATAACACAATTATAGCATGAATAAAGACAATTATCATGAACAAGGAAATATAATAATAATGCTTTTATTATTGCCTCTAGGGCATATTTCCAACAGTCTCCCACTTGCACTAGAGTCAATAATCTAGTTACATTGTGATGAATCGAACACCCATGGAATTCTGGTGTTGATCATGTTTTGCTCTAGGGAGAGGTTTAGTCAACGGATCTGCTACATTCAGGTCCGTATGTACTTTACAAATCTCTATGTCTCCATCTTGAACATTTTCACGAATGGAGTTGAAGCGACGCTTGATGTGCCTTGTCTTCTTGTGAAACCTGGGCTCCTTAGCAAGTGCAATAGCTCCAGTGTTGTCACAGAAGAGCTTGATCGGCCCCGACGCATTGGGTATGACTCCTAGGTCGGTGATGAACTCCTTCACCCATATTGCTTCATGTGCTGCCTCCGAGGCTGCCATGTACTCCGCTTCACGTGTAGATCCCGCCACGACGCTTTGCTTGCAACTGCACCAGCTTACTGCCCCACCATTCAAAATATACACGTATCCGGTTTGTGACTTAGAGTCATCCAGATCTGTGTCGAAGCTAGCGTCGACGTAACCCTTTACGACGAGCTCTTCGTCACCTCCATAAACGAGAAACATTTCCTTAGTCCTTTTCAGGTACTTCAGGATATTCTTGACCGCTGTCCAGTGTTCCTTGCCGGGATTACTTTGGTACCTTCCTACCAAACTGACGGCAAGGTTAACATCAGGTCTGGTACACAGCATGGCATACATAATAGAACCTATGGCTGAGGCATAGGGGATGACGCTCATCTCTTCTATATCTTCTGCCGTGGTCGGACATTGAGCTGAGCTCAATTTCACACCTTGTAACACAGGCAAGAACCCTTTCTTGGATTGATCCATATTGAACTTCTTCAATATCTTATCAAGGTATGTGCTTTGTGAAAGACCTATGAGGCGTCTTGATCTATCTCTATAGATTTTGATGCCTAATATACAAGCAGCTTCTCCAAGGTCCTTCATTGAAAAACTTTTATTCAAGTAGGCCTTGATGCTGTCCAAGAGTTCTATATCATTTCCCATCAAAAGTATGTCATCTACATATAATATGAGAAATGCTACAGAGCTCCCACTCACTTTCTTGTAAACGCAGGCTTCTCCATAAGTCTGTGTAAACCCAAACGCTTTGATCATCTCATCAAAGCGAATGTTCCAACTCCGAGATGCTTGCACCAGCCCATAAATTGAGCGTTGGAGCTTGCACACTTTGTCAGCATTCTTAGGATCGACAAAACCTTCCGGCTGCATCATATACAATTCTTCCTTAAGGAAACCATTAAGGAATGCCGTTTTGACGTCCATTTGCCATATTTCGTAATCATAGAATGCGGCAATTGCTAACATGATTCGGACGGACTTCAGCTTCGCTACCGGTGAGAAAGTCTCATCGTAGTCAACCCCTTGAACTTGTCGATAACCCTTAGCGACAAGCCGAGCTTTATAGATGGTCACATTACCATCCGCGTCTGTCTTCCTCTTAAAGATCCATTTATTTTCTATGGCTCGCCGCTCAACGGGCAAGTCAGTCAAAGTCCATACTTTGTTTTCATACATGGATCCTATCTCGGATTTCATGGCTTCTAGCCATTTGTTGGAATCCGGGCCCGCCATCGCTTCTTCATAGTTCGAAGGTTCACCGTTGTCTAACAGCATGATTTCCAAGACAGGGTTGCCGTACCACTCTGGTGCGGAACGTGTCCTTGTGGACCTTCGAATTTCAGTAGGGGCTTGATCAGAAGTATCTTGATCATTGTCATTAACTTCCTCTCTAGTCGGTGCAGGCACCTCAGGAACATTTTCTTGAGTTGCGCCATTTTCCGGTTCAAGAGGTAATACTTCATCAAGCTCTACTTTCCTCCCACTTACTTCTTTCGAGAGAAACTCTTTCTCCAGAAAGGACCCATTCTTGGCAATAAAGATCTTGCCTTCGGATCTGAGGTAGAAGGTGTACCCAATAGTTTCTTTTGGGTATCCTATGAAGACGCATTTTTCCGACTTGGGTTCGAACTTTTCAGGTTGAAGTTTCTTGACATAAGCATCGCATCCCCAAACTTTTAGAAACGACAGCTTAGGTTTCTTCCCAAACCATAATTCATACGGTGTCTTCTCAACGGATTTCGACGGACCCCTATTTAAAGTGAATGCGGCAGTCTCTAAAGCATAGCCCCAGAAGGATAGCGGTAAATCGGTAAGAGACATCATAGATCGCACCATATCTAATAGAGTGTGATTACGACGTTCGGACACACCATTACGCTGAGGTGTTCCAGGCGGCGTGAGTTGTGAAACTATTCCACATTTTCTTAAGTGCGTGCCAAACTCGTGACTCAAGTATTCTCCTCCACGATCTGATCGTAGAAACTTGATTTTCCTGTCACGTTGATTTTCAACCTCACTCTGAAATTCCTTGAACTTTTCAAAGGTTTCAGACTTATGTTTCATTAAGTAGATATACCCATACCTACTTAAATCATCAGTGAGGGTGAGAACATAACGATAGCCACCGCGAGCCTCAACACTCATTGGACCGCACACATCAGTATGTATGATTTCCAATAAGTCGGTTGCTCGCTCCATTGTTCCTGAGAATGGAGTCTTGGTCATTTTACCCATAAGGCATGGTTCGCATGTGTCAAATGATTCATAATCAAGAGACTCTAAAAGTCCATCAGCATGGAGCTTCTTCATGCGTTTGACACCTATGTGACCAAGGCGGCAGTGCCACAGGTATGTGGGACTATCATTATCAACCTTACTTCTTTTGGTACTCACATTATGAACATGTGTAGCATCACGTTCGAGATTCATAAAGAATAAACCATTCACCATAGGAGCATGACCATAAAACATATCTCTCATAAAAATGGAACAACCATTATTCTCAGATTTAAAAGAGTAGCCATCTCGAATTAAACGAGATCCCGATACAATGTTCATGCTCAAAGCTGGCACTAAATAACAATCATTAAGGTTTAAAACTAATCCCGAAGGGAGATGCAGAGGTAGCGTGCCGACGGCGATCACATTGACCTTGGAACCATTCCCGACGCGCATCGTCACCTCGTCCTTTGCCAGTTTCCGCTTATTCCGCAGCCCCTGCTTTGAGTTACAAATGTGAGCAACTGCACCGGTATCAAATACCCAGGAGCTACTACGGGCACTAGTAAGGTACACATCAATTACATGTATATCACATATACCTTTTGTTTTGCCGGCCTTCTTATCCGCTAAGTACTTAGGGCAGTTCCGCTTCCAGTGACCGCTTCCCTTGCAATAAAAGCACTCAGTCTCGGGCTTGGGTCCATTCTTTGGCTTCTTCCCGGCAGCTTGCTTGCCGGGCGCGGCAACCTCCTTGCCGTCCTTCTTGAAGTTCTTTTTACCCTTGCCTTTCTTGAACTTAGTGGTTTTATTGACCATCAACACTTGATGTTCCTTCCTGACTTCTACCTCTGCTGATTTCAGCATAGCAAATACTTCAGGAATGGTCTTTTCCATCCCCTGCATATTGAAGTTCATCACAAAGCTCTTGTAGCTTGGTGGAAGCGACTTGAGGATTCTGTCAATGACCGCATCATCTGGGAGATTAACTCCCAGCTGAGTCAAGCGGTTATGCAATCCAGACATAGTGAGTATGTGCTCACTGACAGAACTGTTTTCCTCCATCTTACAGCTGAAGAATTTGTCGGAGACTTCATATCTCTCGACCCGGGCATGAGCTTGGAAAACCATTTTCAGCTCTTCGAACATCTCATATGCTCCATGTCTCTCAAAACGCTTTTGGAGCCCCGGCTCTAGGCTGTAAAGCATGCCGCACTGAACGAGGGAGTAGTCATCGAAACGTGCCTGCCAAGCGTTCATAACATCTTGTTCTGCAGGGAGAACGGGTGCGTCACCAAGCGGTGCTTGTAGGACATAATCTTTCTTGGCAGCTATGAGGATGATCCTCAGGTTCCGGACCCAGTCCGTATAGTTGCTGCCATCGTCTTTCAGCTTAGTTTTCTCTAGGAACGCGTTGAAGTTGAGGACTACGTTGGCCATTTGATCTACAAGACATATTGCAAAGATTTTAGACTAAGTTCATGATAATTAAGTTCAACTAATCAAATTATTAGTGAACTCCCACTTAGATTAGACATCCCTCTAGTCATCTAAGTATTACATGATCCGAGTTAAACTAGACCGTGTCCGATCATCACGTGAGACGGACTAGTCAACATCGGTGAACATATTCATGTTGATCGTATCTTCTATACGACTCATGCTCGACCTTTCGGTCTTCTGTGTTCCGAGGCCATGTCTGTACATGCTAGGCTCGTCAAGTCAACCTAAGTGTTTGCATGTGTAAATCTGTCTTACACCCGTTGTATGTGAACGTCTGAATAAAACACCCGATCATCACGTGGTGTTTTGAAACAGCGAACTGTCGCAACGGTGCACAGTTAGGGGGAACACTTCTTGAATTTTATTGTGAGGGATCATCTTATTTACTACCGTCGTTCTAAGTAAACAAGATGCAAAACATGATAAACATCACATGCAATCAAATAATAAACGTGACATGATATGGCCATTTTCACATAGCTCCTTTGATCTCCATCTTGGGGCTCCGTGATCATCTTGTCACCGGCTTGACACCATGATCTCCATCATCATGATCTCCATCATAGTGTCTCCATGAAGTTGCTCGCCAACTATTACTTCTACTACTATGGCTAACGCGTTTAGCAATAAAGTAAAGTAATTTACATGGCGTTTCTCGATGACACGCAGGTCATTAAAAGAATAAAGACAACTCCTATGGCTCCTGCCGGTTGTCATACTCATCGACATGCAAGTCGTGAATCCTATTACAATAGCATGAACATCTCATACATCACATATAGATCATTCATCATTCATCACAACTTTGGCCATATCATATCACAAACCACTTGCTGCAAAAACAAGTTAGACGTCCTCTAATTGTTGTTGCAAGTTTTTTACGTGGCTGAATTAGGGTTCTAGCAAGAACGTTTTCTTACCTACGTTAAAGCCACAATGTGATTTGTCAACTTCTATTTACCCTTCATAAGGACCCTGTTCATCGATTCCGCTCCAACTAAAGTAGGAGAGACAGACACCCGCCAGCCACCTTATGCAACTAGTGCATGTTAGTCGGTGGAACCGGTCTCACGTAAGCGTACGTGTAAGGTTGGTCCGGGACGCTTCATCCCACAATACCGCTGAAGCAAGAAAGGACTAGTAACGGCAAGAAAGTTGACAAATCTACGCCCACAACAAATTGTGTTCTACTCGCGCAAGAAGAACTACGCATAGACCTAGCTCATGATGCCACTGTTGGGGAACGTTGCAGAAAACAAAAATTTTCCTACTCGTTTCACCAAGATCATCTAGGAGTTCATCTAGCAACGAGTGATCAGATGCATCTACATACCTTTGTAGATCGCGAGCGGAAGCGTTCAAAGAACGGGGATGATGTAGTCGAACACGACGTGATTCGAATCACCGGAGATCCTAGCACCGAACGGACGGCACCTCCGCGTTCAACACACGTACGGAACAACCACGTCTCCTCCTTCTTGATCCAGCAAGGGAGGGAGGAGAGGTTGAGGGAGATGGCACCAGCAGCAGCACGACGGCGTGGTGTTGATGGAGCTGCAGTACTCCAGCAGAGCTTCGCTAAGCACTATGGAGGTTGAGGAGGTGTTGGGGAGGGAGAAGGAGGCAACCAAAGGCCAAGGACTCAAAGTATGAAGTCCCTCCTCTCCCCCACTATATATAGGGGTGCCAAGGGGGGGTGGCCGGCCCTAGGAGATCCAATCTCCTAGGGGTGCGGCGGCCTAGGGGGGTTTCCCTCCCCCCCAAGGCACCTAGGAGGTGCCTTCCACTAGTAGGACTCCTCCCCCTTGGAAACCCTAGGCGCATGGGCCTTGTGGGGCTGGTGCCCTTGGCCCAAGCAGGCCAAGGCGCACCCCCTACAGCCCATGTGGCCCCCGGGGATGGGTGGCCCCACCCGGTGGGCCCCCGGGACCCCTCCGGTGGTCCCGGTACAATACCGATAACCCCGAAACTTGTCCCGATGCCCGAAACAGGACTTCCCATATATAAATCTTTACCTCCGGACCATTCCGGAACTCCTCGTGACGTCTGGGATCTCATCCGGGACTCCGAACAACATTCGGGTTACTGCATATACATATCCCTACAACCCTAGCGTAACCGAACCTTAAGTGTGTAGACCCTACGGGTTCGGGAGACAAGCAGACATGACCGAGACGACTCTCCGGTCAATAACCAACAGCGGGATCTGGATACCCATGTTGGCTCCCACATGCTCCACGATGATCTCATCGGATGAACCACGATGTCGAGGATTCAATCAACCCCGTACGCTATTCCCTTTGTCTATCGATATGTTACTTGCCCGAGATTCGATCGTCGGTATCCCAATACCTCGTTCAATCTCGTTACCAGCAAGTCACTTTACTCGTACCGTAATGCATGATCCCGTGACCAGACACTTGGTCACTCTGAGCTCATTATGATGATGCATTACCGAGTGGGCCCGGTGATACCTCTCCGTCATACGGAGTGACAAATCCCAGTCTTGATCCATGTCACCCAACAGACACTTTCGGAGATACCCGTAGTCTACCTTTATAGTCACCCAGTTACGTTGTGACGTTTGGCATACCCAAAGCACTCCTACGGTATCCGGGAGTTACACGATCTCATGGTCTAAGGAAAAGATACTTGACATTAGAAAACTCTAGCAAACGAACTATACGATCTTGTGCTATGTTTAGGATTGGGTCTTGTCCATCACATCATTCTCCTAATGATGTGATCTCGTTATCAATGACATCCAGTGTCCATAGTCAGGAAACCATGACTATCTGTTGATCAACGAGCTAGTCAACTAGAGGCTCACTAGGGACATGTTGATGTCTGTTATTCACACATGTATTACGATTTCCAGATAACACAATTATAGCATGAATAAAGACAATTATCATGAACAAGGAAATATAATAATAATGCTTTTATTATTGCCTCTAGGGCATATTTCCAACAACAGCGGCCGTGGAGGAGGAGCCTGTTGGGCTATGTGACTTGCCAGGCTTTGACCCACCTGGTACTAGGAGAAGGCTTGGGAGGTCGATTAAAACCTTCGAGCAGTGGATAGAGCATGAGCCTCTGGAGAGGTGGTCTTTGCTACATGACACACATGGAGCAAGGTACGGTGTCATGACAACGAACCTCGCAGAAACATACAATTTTGTCCTAAGAGGAAACCGAGCATTGCCACTTACAGCCATCGTTGAGGGTATTTTCTATGGCACCGTCAAGTATTTCAGAGATAGACGTCAAAAAGCAGAGCAGCATATCTTCAACAACTCGAATACACGGTATTGTGAAAGAGTCACGAAGTACATGGACAACAAGATGCAAAAAGCTAGGTCACACAGTGTAGTCGCCATCGGTAGTGAAGAAAGAAGGTTTGAGGTCCACTTAGCCAATAACAAATTTGGATGTGCAAATGAGTTGAGGATGCATGAGGTGAAAATTGGTAATGAAGCCTGGCCAACGTGTGAGTGCATATGCAACAAACCGAAATTGCTTCACCTACCTTGCTCACATGTACTTGCTGCTTGCGGGCAGCTTGGAATGGACGCAATATCGTTTGTGTCTCCATTTTTTCTGAAAGAGTCTGTCCTCAATACCTGGACCGGTAAGCTGATGGGTTTTCGATCAATGGGTAATTTCAACACCGTCAACCCCGTTGAAAGGCGTTACATTCCAAACCCATAGCATATGCGTACAAGTAGAGGCAGACGACAGTGTCAGCGCATCCGGAATGATATGGATGAATCTGAAGCAGGAGGTCCGACTAGGCAATGCATTCTATGCAATGAATTTGGCCATAGGGACACTAATTGTCCCACTTTCGTCACTGGGCGTGGACGAGGCAACCGGGGATGAAGAGGAGGTAGAGGAAACAGAGGAGTAAGAGGGAGAGGAAGAACCTAAGCTAGCAGTACTATGTTCTGAATTTGTATTAAGTGTGGCACTATGTTCTGAATTTGTAGTAAGTGTGGCACTATGTTCTGAATTTGTATTAAGTATGGTACTATGTTCTGAATTTGTATTAAGTGTGGCACTATGTTCTGAATTTGTATTAAGTGTGACACTATGTTCTGAATTTGTATTAAGTGTGGCACTATGTTCTGAATTTGTATTAAGTGTGACACTATGTTCTGAATTTGTATTAAGTGTGGCACTATGTTCTGAATTTGTATTAAGTGTGGCACTATGTTCTGAATTTGTATTAAGTGTGACACTATGTTCTGAATTTTTTATGTGCAGGAATGTCGGGACTGTGGTTGCTGAATGGGGACATTGATAGGGTTCATCGTGCTGCGATATGGTATGAGCGCAAGCTTGAGCCTCTGGTCACTCGCCCTCCTAAGGAAAACTGGAGGATACACCCAGGATGGCTTCAGCGGTACGTGCTTTATTAATTTGCACACTGACATGCATATTAATGGGAGACACTAACTGAAATGTTCTCTAATGAAGGTTGAAATGGGCCGGCCTTTTACCTTTCGCCCGTCTGGTTGAGTCTATCCCGGGTGAGAAACGCCTCGCCATCGACGGGTCCTTGCTAAGCTGCTTAGTGGACCGTTGGAGGCCAGAGACCCACACGTTTCACTTCCGATGTGGAGAGATGGCTCCTACTCTTGAGGATGTGTCACTTTTGCTCGGACTACCGTTGGCAGGTCATGCCATAGGACCGTTGGATGCACCGGCTGGTTGGGAGCAAGCTCTTACACAACGTTTTCATGGTGTTTTTCCGGATGCTCCGGATCCGGTATGGGAGCATCACGGACCTAAGTATGAGTGGTTGCTCAATTTTCGGGTAAATTAATAAACCTCTTATCTTCAAGTTATCGTGCATACGGTTTTACAAAAAATAATTGCGGCTTACTAAAAAACTTTCTCTTTGCTTAATGCAGATCCAGAACTTCCGGGCGTCGTTGACTGCGGAACAGATCACTCGGAGCCTAGAGGCCTACTTAATGTGGCTTTTCGGGAAGGTGATGTTCACAGAGAACCATGTCACCACTATTAGCGCGCTCTACATCCCTATGGCACTCGAGATAGCGAGCGCTCAGACGGCGGATCAGATCAGACAGAGGAGTTGGGGTTCGGCGGTCTTGGCGGCTACATACCGAGGTATGTGCAACGCTTGCTAGCTTACATCGAAAAAGCCAGCCCTTCTTGGATGCCCTCTATTCCTACAGTTGTGGTCGTGGGAGAGGTTCTCTATAGGGCGACCAGATGTACGTGTTCATGAGCCTATAGACACCATGTTTGATGTTGACGGCATCGACATGCCTACTTTCGGTCTGTGTTGGACACGTTGCAAGGTATGCACCGTGTTGTAGTTTAATGCAACTTTTTTCTGCACAAGAGATAGTTCGATGCTAGCGGATACTAACTTTTGTTTTCTGCAGAGACGCTTTGCTAGTGATCAGACCAGGAAAGCATACACAGCATTGAACGAGCAGTTCGATGCGTACACCGGGGTCATCTGGCAGCCCTATACGGAAGCAGCCACACAAGCGAGATACCCTGGTGGTATGTCCGTGCTATGCACAAGGGACCGAGATTACCGGATGACAAAATCAAAGATCATCTTTGATGTCTTCGTTGAGGAGATGGCACAACAGAGGGTTATGAGGCAATTTGGTCTTCTGCAGTTGGAGCTGCCTCCCCCTATAGAGAACCCGATGCCAGCACACATCCACAGGTATTAACCAGTTTTTCAATGTTGCATTATCTTTCATAGTACTCCATTCAAAGCTTTAGGTAATTGTTGAACACACACCACAATTTTAGGACGACAAGGAAGGGTGTGACTAGGACAACTGCTGAGTGGCTAGTAAGACTAGAGCCGTATGTTATAGAATGGGAGACAGCAAACACAAATCTATGGCACGAGAATCACAATTTTGAACTCAATGAATTCAATCTCTATTTGCGGCGCTACATGAGCGGAACACGGTTACGCATCGTTGACCACTCTCACCCAGAGGAGATACCTGATCCTACTCCGTCGGATACGTACCCGAGCTATGATACTTCGGGCTCTAGGCAGTACGCGGTAAGATATATTTTCTTTAAGTAATGTTGTCACATACATTGGCGTGCATACTTAATAATCGTCCTGAAAATTTGCAGGCTACCTTGACAAACGAACTCTACAACGACGTGACCACCTTTGGACGATCACTGTCGTCAGGACCTCTTCTTCATCACCGTCCTGTCATACAACCCTTCTTGGAATGGATGCAGAACAAAATACGGGCTGTCTACGAGGCTATCACGTGCACCCGGAGAAGCGACATTGTTCAGCACCAACCACAGCAGCCACGTCCCTCCATGCACCGACATCAACCACGTCCACGTCTAGCACATCAGCCGACGACCAGGCCACCCCCTCCTGAACAACCTGGAAGTTCATCGTGGCAGCACCCACAGCACTATGGTCCCACGTCGAGCTTCATGTTTTCTCCACAGCCACAGCACCACGGTCCCTCGTCGAGCTTTGTGTTTGAGCCAGAGCAGCCGTCACAGCCAGCAGGTGTGTGTCTTCATATTTATTGTTTTCAATATTAGTTCAGGCGGCATCAGACTTCATGACTTATAGTTCCGTCGTGCAGGAGCCTATGGATATCATGCGTCTATGTCGGCATCACATGATACATGGGGGAGTGATCATCATCCCAAGGATCACATACAGGCTCCGATGTTGCAGCACACCCACTGGATGAACATGTTTTCGACTCCTCCACCAGGGCCCACACAGGATACACAGCATGACCAGGAAGAGTCTGAGATTGCTCCGCGTCTCATTAGGGCACCTGACAGATGGGGATGGACGCCGATTCCAGATCCGCCTCCCTGCCAGGCCAGACGTCGTCACTGACGCTTCTATCTATCAGTACAGACATTACCATCTATTTATGTGTGAGACTTATGTCTATTCTATGTATGAGACAAATGACTATGTACTTATGTATGAGACATATGCGTACTCTATTTTAGTACTATGTTATCTGAACTACAACATCATATTTAGATAGAACAGAATGCTCGTACAACAAGACAGTACAAACAACTACATAGAACTACATCTAAATTAAACGGTACGTACGAGTGAACTTACAACATACAACATAAAACTACATGAAGTCATCATCGTCATCCTCCATCGATGCAGAACTCTTGCCCTTCGACGATAAAGAACTCTTGCCCTTCGACGATGAAGAAACCTTGCCCTTTGACGATGAAGAAACCTTGCCCTTCGACGATGCAGAAACCTTGCCCTTCGATGATGAAGAACTCTTGCCCTTCGAGTATGCAGAACCCGGAAGCGGCGGCATGAAGATATCATCTTCGTCCTCGCTCTCCTCAGTCCATAAACATGGATTATTTTCTGCAATCCTTCTGAAAGTTTCACTCTTCGGCACTACTACCTTCTCCCACCTTTCATGCAACCTAAGAAGTTCTTTACGTACCTCCTCATAGGTCCTTTCAGGCCACCCAGACCTACGTAATTGGTGAGCCAACTCATTCATTATGGTGTCACTACCGGTGAGTTCGTCCCATGGAACTATCCTATTGTCCATCCTGAAATCGGTAGCTAGGCTCAGAAGAGTCCTGCTCATCCCAGGGTGAAAACTACGATCGAAAGGATAATGGGACATCTCAACTACACTACACTGGAATGCTTATCCAACTCCGTCTGAAGGGGGTTTTATAGGTGGCGGGAAAGAGTTGGCGGGAACAAATGGCGGGAAACGGGTGGCGAGACAAAGTTGGCGGGAACATATGGCGGGAAACGCGTGGCAGGAACATAAGGCGGGAAAGAGTTGGCGGAACATATGGCGGGAAACGGGTGGCGGAAACATATGGCCGGAAAGCGTTGGCGGGCAAACATATGGCGGGGAAAAAGGGTTGCGCGAAAAGACATCATAGTTATGAAAAACAAATCTGTAATATTGTACAGGGCAAAAAAAATGTAATATGCATGCACCAGTCGGCCCACAGTAGACCAATTAGTTCCAGTCGGCCCACAGCAGGCTGACTGGACCCTGTCGGCCAACAGTTGGCCGACTGGACTTGAGCTGGCGGCCGACAGGCCACTCGGCCAGCAGCAGGCTGATAGGACGCCAGTCGGCCTGCTGTGGGCCGACTAGATCCAGTCGGCCTACTGTGGGCCGACGGTGTATTATTTTTGAAAATAATTTTTTGGGCATAATATTTTTGTAAATTAATAAAAAAATGTATTATTTAAAAAAAATTAGCTATCTTTTTGAGCATGGTGTGTTTTGTTATTTTTGAAGAAATGCTCTCATGCTTTACTTAGATTTATTTGCGAGTTAGTAAAATTTTCAGAAATTCTTTCTTGCTTCACTTAGATTATTTTGAGAGAAAGAAAAATTATGCTCATGTTCTTCACTTATATTTGTTTGAGCTTATCAAAAGCAACATATGAAAATAGTTTCAAAGTGATAGATATCCAAGGAGGATATAATAAAAAAAGATCATTGGACAAAATAAACTTGATTCTTAGTAATGATTTTGAGATATGACGATATGATATGTGAGTCATGTTGATCAGTAATTGTGCTTTAGTAAGAATATTGATGTTAAGATTTGTGATTCCCTATGCAAGCACGAAAGTCAATAATTATGCAATGAAATTTATATCCTACTTGTGGTGCATTATTTGGTGTTACTTATGCCTAATGCTTGGGTACGGGATTTTTTGCTTTTTGGTTGATCGTTTCTCAATCTTTTTGCTAGCCTTCATTTTGCACTAAGTATGATCACTACTTGTGCATCCAAAATCTTTTAAACCAGTTTTATCATGTGAGTCCACTATATCTACCTATATGCGGTATTTCCATGCCATTCTAAGAAAATTTGCATATGTCATCTCTAATTTTCAAAATAAATTTCTCTTTTGTGTGCTCTACCGTTCGCAAGGCGGCGATCGGACACGGGGCGGTTGACACTCTAGGCCGGCGTGCCCCTTCAGTGTCCAGCATATTGCACTCTGCACCGAATGTGGCATGGGACGGTTGGCAGAAGAGGAACGTGTCCGAGCGGGAGGGGGTTTGACTGGGACCGCTTGTGGACATGTACATGGTGACGGTCTGGACTCCCGTAATATCTCCTTCAGTTTTGCGTCGGATTTATGGAAAAACGGACGGGTGCTCCAGTTTGCGTCCGATTTAGGGAATAATGGTCATGCGGAGGGCTGATGCGGTATCATGTTGAAAGACAAATTACTTCGGTTCGGTCTCCGGACGTTTGCGAGATATGTGAGGGTGCGCGTTAAAGATGCCCTAAATAAGTTTTTTAATGGTCAGTGGGCGGATTAAGTTTGAGGAAGAGTCATTTTTTTGCAAATAATACCCGTAATGTGCGTCGACCTAGGCTTTGAATTTTCCTGCCTGCATGCGTCTCAGATACTGCTAGCGGGGCGAGTCAGTCCGGCGCTGTTTTAGCCCTTCCTGCAATCCGACATGGCCGGCGTAATAGTGGGATTAGCCTCTCTCCTTTGCAGCTTTGCTACTAGTAACTGTCAGCGTTGTCATGTCTCCATTCACCTATAACCCTGCGTCCCATTTACCAATTTGACTGTCGAACTGTAGTTGCTGTACTCCCAAACAGTAACGCTGTTCTCGCTGGATGTTGCCCTAGGCATCATCTGAGCCGTCCGATGCGAAGCTGCTTTTTACAATTCTGCCTTTATGACGAAATGTTCGAATTACAATCCGATAGCAAAGATGCTATTAGGAAACCATGTATTACATCAAAGCATTGAGGTCCTCTTCGGAATCTCCGTAGCCTGCTCTGCTTCGGGAGTGCAGTCAAGGGAGCGGAGAGGAACCGTCAGAGAGAAATACATTTATACATCAACACACCTGCTTCGAACAATACATTTATACATCAACACCCTTCATGTAGCTTCCTCAGGTCTAAACGTGAATTGAAAGTGGGCTGCAATTTAACTGCGCCAGCCGAGTCTTGAACTCAAGACCTCTTGGCTTCGATACCATGTAAAACTGCACGCACCAGCCAGTTCACCCACAAGCTTAAGCTGGTGAGGTGCCTAGTCTCTTCTGTCAGATCGGTCTTTTGATTGCATTGGCTAGAGCATCATCTTTGTTTTATGTTGCTTGTGTGCGTTGCGTTTCTTTGCTACAAGTAATGTATGCCTATGGTTTATACATCTTCTAAAAAAAAATCTAAATGTCACCTCCGAGACGCACTCCATCGAAGAAGGAAAATTCAAAAAAAAAATCTGAAGATACCGTCCCCTTGCAGCACAGTACTGAAAGCAATGGCTGCACTGGTCGCTGAAAGCAATGATCCAGATTTTAGATTATTTTTGGTCAGTTATCCCCCACGCTACCTTCCCCTCAAATCCACGGCGTCACGTTACTGCCGGGAGAGAAAACGCCGGCGGCATGGACGCCGATCGCCGTGGGGGCTTAAGGACGCCGATATTAGCGGACGATGAGGTACGTAGAAGCTTGTAACTATAGTAGTTAGCTGCAGTATCGATCGGATCGAGGTCAGGAGGCTTGCGCGCTGTTCCGGGAGGCCCGATTCGGGGCCGTGGGCGCCGGCGCGCCCTGCAACTGCAAGTCTGCAACCTCGAGCCACCCTGAGCCGTCGGCGTGGCCTGCCACGCTCGACGATTCCTGTGCGCACCAAAGCAATACCGGTAACTGCTGCTAAAACATGTAATCGCGTGTAAATTATGAGCTTTCAATTGTTATGCCAGGCCCAGGCGTCTGGTTCGGAAGCTCGGGAGCATGAGGTGCACATGGCGGCCGGTCACTGCTCTGATAAGGCGCTCAAAGTCATCTTGTGTGAGTGTCTAGACAAGTGAATTGGCATAAGCCGTCAGTTCTATATATGCAGTAGTTCCCAACGTAGAACTAATTCCAGGCCAGTAATTGTTGGATTTATTTTGGTCTGATTATGAGTACTGATATTGAAGATGGACCTGAATCAGCTAACAAAATTCATGTTGATGTGTGCCAGGCCTGCAGTTCCTGGAGGTCAGTGCTTTCTACGGGGTCTACCTGAACTTGATAGTGTATCTTCAGGATGTTCTCCATGGAGACAGTGCATCCAATGTGACGGCCGTGAATTCTTGGGCTGGGGTCAGCTACCTCATGCCCCTGCTCGGCGCCGCCGTCGCCGACTCCTACTGGGGAAAACACAAGACCGTTTTGATCGGCCTCTGCATTTCTCTCGTCGTAAGTGATCCTCTGCATTAGCACCGGCCGGCACGGCAACCCTGCTTCTCTGACGAACAACCCAAAATTAACAGGGGATGGCCATGGTCACCACGTCAGCTACGCTGCCGTCTCTGAGGCCGCCCCCTTGCTCGCCGGGCGCGTACTGCGCACCGGCGACGCTCAGCCAAGAGCTAGTCTTCTTTTCGGGCATATACCTGTGCGGCGTCGGGATCGGCGCGTCCAAGGCAGTCTTCATCTCGTTTGCCGCGGAGCAGTTCGACGACGACGATGACAAGAACACGTCGGGAGGGGAGGCGAAGGCGTCCTACTTCAGCTGGTACTACGCGGTGGCCAACGTGGCCATGCTGACCGCGGGGACACTGCTGGTTTGGGTCGAGGACAAGGTGAGCTGGGGGCTCGGGTACGGCATCTGCGCGTCGTTCGTCGCGGTCGCCGTCGTCGGCCTCGCCGCGACGGCGCCCATGTACCGGATCGTGCCTCCGGCGGGCAGCCCGATGAAAGGCGTGCTCCAAGTGCTGGTGGCGTTCTCTCGCAAGGTAAACCTGACGGTGCCTGAGGACGCCACAGAACTGTACGAGGAGGATGGTGTCAAGAACCCGTTGCTGCATCCGCTGCACGAACGATTGCAGCACACGGAACAGTTCAGGTAGATCCTATGAGGCATGAAAGTGTTGGTTTTATTCAGAGTTGCAGACTAAATGCTCTGCGAGTGTCCGTCCACCAGGTGCTTGGACAAGGCTGCCATTGTCACGGCCGAGGACTTGGAAGACGGCGGCCTGAACCGGCCATGGAGGCTGTGCACGGTGACCCAGGTGGAGGAGCTCAAGACTCTGCTGCGGCTGATCCCGATATGGCTCACCTCGGCCGTCTACTTCGTCGCCAACACGCAGGCGCAGACCACGTTCGTGCAGCAGGGCACCAAGACGGACTCCCACATCGCGGGCGGCGCCGCGTCCGTCCCGGCCGCGTCGCTGACGTCCATTGAGACGGTGCTCGTCGCCGCCTACGTCACGCTCTACAACAGGGCCGTCGTGCCATCCGTGGCGTTCACGCCGCTCCAGCTCATGGGGCTCGGGCACGCCACGGCGGCCGGGGCGGTGGCCGTGGCCGCGTGCACCGAGGCGCGCAGGCTGCGGATGGCCGGGGGCCAGGAGGCGGCCCAAATGGGCATAGCGTGGCTGCTGCCGCAGTACGCCGTGATGGCGGTCTCGGACGCGTCGCTCTCCGTGGGGCAGATGCAGTTCTTCTACGACCAGTCGCCGGAGACGATGAGGGGCGCGTCGACGGCGTTCTACTTCCTGTCCATCTCCCTCGGGAATCTGATCAATTCGCAGCTGGTGACGCTGGTGGCGTCCGTCACGTCGGCAGGGGGGAGGACGGGGTGGTTTCCACCGGAATTGGATGATGGGCACCTAGATTACTACTTCGTGCTCGTTGTCGCCATCACTTTGCTGAACTTTGCCGTTTTTGTTGCCCTTGCCAAGAACTACACGTCCAAGAGAGTTAGATAGTTGGATTCCAAACAAGGAAGAACATAATAATACTACTTATGTAGAGCCAGTGAATTATGATGCTAGTCAGGAGTCTCTAGACTCCCTTGCACCAGATTGGGGGTGGCAACTGGGGAGGGTGAAGAGGTGAAAGAGTTAGACAGCAATGTGGATGAGAATTTAAGGAGATGTGGCAGATTGGTAGACAAGCAAGATGCCAGAATTGAAGAACTGGCTAAACAGAGAGATGCTGGTAAATATAACTATGGTAAGAATTCTGATTTAGATACTCACAACTCATCTTTACTGTTTATGGTAGAGAAAATTGGCATTGATTTGCGGTGATCCATTGGCATGATTAACCAAAATATAGAAATCATTGCTAAAATGGAACAGTTTAGAAAAGATTTTTTTCAAACTCACATTATTCAGAAAAATGATTTCCTAGAAACAAAAGAGAGTAATCTCATTGACACTGGTGATGTGAGTATTAGAGAATTATGCTCTGATGATGACCGTTCAGATGCTGAGTTGGAGATGGATTATTTTTCTCATCTTAAGAATATTTTTACTAGTGGTAAACAGGGCAGTAATGGCTCACCAGGTCTTACTTGTGTGAAGCCTGTTGTCTCTATTGGGGGAACTAAATATAGAGGGAAAAGAATAAAGAAATGATAGGGATAGTTTGGAATGTGAGGGGGTTGGGCCCTGATATCAAGAGAAATTTTATCAGAGAAACTATCTGCAATAAAAAATTAGACTTTATAGGGCTTCAAGAAACTATTAAAACTGATTTTACTAGAAATGAACTGCACAATTTGTGTGGAGGGAAAAAATTAGTTGAATTGATCTCAACCAAGAGGTAGAGCTCGGGGGATTTTAGTGGGTATCAATAATGATAGTTTTGACATTGTCAATGTTGAGATTGGCATCTACTATATTAGAACTTTACTTTTTGATAAGAAAGGCAAATTTGAATGGAATCTCATCATTGTTTATGGAGATGCCCAAAATGCAGGCAAAGATGCTTACTTAGCAGAATTGTCCAAGGTTTACCAAGATAATGTTGTTGTCCCATGTGTGATGGGAGATGACTTTAATATCATCAGGAATAGCTCTGAAAAGAACAAGCCCATTGGAGATGCCACTGGAACTTTGTTTTTAATTCCATTATTGAGCAGGCAGGATTGAGAGACTTGCCTTTAAATGGGAGAATTTTAATATGCCCAGATTGGGAAGAACAATATCCGTTGGCTGAAGTGCATGCTTTAGAAAGCGAACTTTCTGATCATACACCTCTGGTCTTAGATACCCGAAGTAAGAGTAACTTCACTCCAATTTTGGATTTCAAAATTCCTAGATGTTGAGGAAAGGTTTTAGAGATTTTGTTCATAAAATTTGGTCTGCACATTATTCTGGCAATACTATTGAATAATGGTAGAGGAGGATGAAGATATTTAGACAAAAAGTGAGATGATGGATCTTGAATTCTGATGCCTGGTATAGAAAAGTGAAGAAATAAATCTTAACAAAATTAGACAATATTGATAAGAATGCTGAAAATTTTGGGTTGTGTACTCATGATAGAAAGGAACAGAAGGAGCTCAGAGCTCAATTACACAGATTACTTAAACAAGAGGAATTGAAGTGGCTTTAGAGGTATAAAGATAGAGAGATTAAAGATGGGGATTGTAACACTAAATATTACCACGATAATGCTAATGGCAGAAGAAGGAAAAAGTTTCTCTCTCTCCATCAAGATGAAGGAGTGATTGAGAGGGAGGAGTACCTAATTAAATATATCACAAATTTCTATAAAAATCTCTTTGGTCAGCCTGATTCATCCACAATTAATCTGAATATTCAGAATGCACCTGGGTTTACCAGAGAACAAGCTGCCCTATTGATAAAACATTTTTCGATGGAGGAATTGCATTTTTGTGGTGTTTAATATAGAAAAGAACAGAAGTCCAAGCCGTGATGGGTTGCTTGTAGACTTTTATCAACACTTTTGGGAGTTGGTAAAGTGGGACCTCATGAAATTACTAAATGGTTTCCATGCTGCGAAATTAAATATGTCAAGACTCAATTATGGTATTATCACTTTAGTGCCAAAAGTACCTAATGCTAAGCAAATTCAAAAATGCAGACCAATCTGCCTTCTCAATGTTAGTTTTAAGATCATTACATAAGTTCTGATGAATAGGTTAAGCAAAGTGATTAAGTCCATCATTTCCCCTACACAAATTGCCTTTATCAAATGGAGGTATATTATGGAAGGGGTTGTAGTATTGCATGAGGCTTTGAACACTATCCATCATAAAAAACAGAGTGCAATTCTGTTTAAGGTGGATTTTGAGAAAGCTTATGACAAAATAAAATGGCCATTTGTCTACAAAATGCCGAAAATAAAACAATTTCCTGATAAATGGTGTGATTTAGGGCCCGTTCGGAAGTGCTCTAGCTTCCAAAAATCGTTGGCTCCAGCTTCTCATCGAGCGAGCCAACTTCTCGAAGGAGGAGCGATCCGTTCGGCTCGCTCGCTGCGGCTCCTATCGCAAGGCATGGGCTGGTAGCCCAGGAAACTAGGCTAAAGCCTGCTCGGTCATGCAGTGGGCCATGTTTGAAGGCCCAGTTCGGTGGGGAAGTGCAGGCCAGATTTTGGACAGGACATGTTTATTTTTCTGCTTTGTTTGCTGTGATTTATCATGTACAAAGAGCTGTTCTTAGCACTTTATGATAGTACAAGTGCAAGAACTATACAAAACATTCAATTTTTCTAAATTCACCAGATGTTAGAACTGTACCAAAAAATTAGCGTGCCTCTCACAAGCAATCAGCAGCAAGAACATGTACTACCAACATAATAAAATTATTAATCTGACTAGAACTGTACAAACCAATTCATATAGTAGCAGCAAGAAGTGTACCATCTCAAACTATTGGGGATGGCCGCATACAGTAGGCACAAATTCAGGCTGAAATAGAGTGATACAAGAGGGGGAGGGGCTACTCAATGAGCTGGGGGAACAGCTTCTCTGACGTGGATCTTGCTGCAGGCTCCTCCAGGAGTAGTTCGTAGCACTACAGACTGCACTACAGACTGCAGGGAAATTCTCGACTTGATCTGAAATCAATTCATAGCACTACAGACTGCACTACACATATATACGAAAAAGGTGCACACATCAGTTTCATATCACAAGAAATTGGGGCTACAGACAGAACACGAACTAGGCTGAATCAGAGTACTACAAGAGGGGGGAGGTGGCTGCTCACCTTGAGCGGGGGGGACGGCTTCTCTGCCGTGGATCTTGCGGCCAGGCCCGTCCAGGAGCTCTACTTCGTGCGGCTGCCGGCGGCGTCCAACGGAGGAAGTGGCGGCAGATGGGGAGACGATAGCACGGGGACGTTGGGCGGCTGCTGCGAGTGACGATGGATGGAGACTTGCGGGGCGATGCGTAGATCCGAGTGGCGGCGGCGGACGGCGGCGCGACGGCGCGGAGGCGCTCCGGTGACGGGGCGACGGCTAGGGTTGCAAGAGCAGAGGAGGAGCGTGGGCGTTCGTTTCTGTATGAGCAGAGGAGTCGGGCCACCAGGTCGAGGGAAACGATTCGACTTGGTATACTTCGCGGTGGCATTAGCACCATAATTTGAGCAACTCCTGATTCTGCTTTTTGCGAAGCTGCGCCAGCCAGCTTCTCGTCTCCGCGATAATTGCACTACCGAATACTCATCTCCGCGGAGCCAGCTTCTCGAAGCGGAGCCGTTCGGTGCGGCTTCTCAGAGCAATTTTTGGAAGCCAGCTCGTGGACTGCTTTCGAATGGACTGCTTTCGAATGGGCCTTAGTAATGCACA
>NC_041383.1:673090177-673096565 GCF_002162155.2 Triticum dicoccoides | reverse complement strand
GACACTATTGGACCTTATCCTAAAACTCACAAGGGAATGAGGTAGGGGGATGACATATGTCCCCTTTGCTATTTGCTTTAGCTGCTGATGCTCTGGCTATAATCTTAGATAAAGCCAAGGAAGGGTATGTCAAAGGGGTGATGCCTGAGTTTGGGAATAATGGTGTGAATATTGTACAATATGTTGATGGCGCCATTTTTCTGATTCAGGATGATGAGGGAAGTGCTAGAAATTTAAAATTCATCCTCACTGCTTTTGAACAAATGTCAAGATTGACTATTACTTTTGATAAAAGTGAGGTGTTTTTGTTTGGTGAGGCTAGGGAAAAAGCTGACATATACCAGGAAATCTTCACTTGTAAGCTGGGGGAGGTACCTTTGAAATATCTTGGTTTACCTGTCTCTGATGTGAGATTAGGAAACAAGTTTTGGAAGGTGGTCACTGAAAAAATTGAAAAAAAGTGTGCATGTTGGCAAGGAAGGCTATTGAATATGGCAGGTAGAGTGACCTTGGTCCTGTCCTGTCTATCCAGTATACCAATGTATATGATGTCTTTCTACCCTTTGCCAGTGGGGATTAGGAAAAAAATTGATTTTTTTAGAGTCAGATTGGTGTTGCGGGAAAATGAGGACAAAAAGAAATACCACTTAGTTAATTAGAAAAGCTACCGCCTTCCTAAAAATTTGGGAGGTTTTGGGATCTTAAATCTAGATTTTATGAATAAAGCTTTGTTTGCTAAATGGTTCTAGAAGCTAGAGACCGAGGAAGGAATTTGGATTGGTATACTTCTTAATAAATATGTTAAAGGAAAATACATCTCTATGATTAAAAAATCCTGGAGACTACCAGTTTTGGGGTAGTATTTTGCAAGTCAAAGACTTGTTTTACCAACATGTTAAAAAACCATTGGGTGATGACAGTAACACTAGGTTTTGGAAAGATTGGTGGGTGCGGTCCAAGCCTCTAAAAGAGGCTTATCCTAGTTTATACAATATTAGCTTTGACCACAAGATTTTTGTGGCAAAGGCAATTGATATGCGATGGAATAATTTCACTTTTAGAAGGGCTTTAAATGGAGATAAAAAAATTGCTTTGGTCTAGCATTAAGATGAGATGTGAAGAGGTTAGGATGTATGGGGGAAAAGATAAACCCTAGTGGATGCTTACTGCTGACAGAAAATTTTCTGCCAAATCATTGTATTTGTTTCTCATTAAAACTGATGTTGGTTTTCCTCATAAGTTCCTTTGAAAAAATAAAATTCTAGCAAAAATTAAGATGTTTTCTGGTTGATGATACGTCTCCGTCGTATCTACTTTTCCTAACGCTTTTGCTCTTTATTTTGGACTCTACTTTGCATGATTTGAATGAAACTAATCCGGACTGACGTTGTTTTCAGTAGAACTACCATGGTGTTGTTTTTGTGCAAAAATAAAAGTTCTCGGAATTGGACGAAACTTTTTGGAGAATTATTTTGGAATAAATAAAAAATACTGGAACCAAGACCCACTAGAGGGGGGCCCCAGCTGCCCACTAGGCACCAGGGCACGCCACCCCCCTCTGGCGTGTCCTGGTGGGTAGTGGGGCCCACGAGGCTCCTCCAACCCTATTCTGGATACTATAAATGCATATTCTCCGAGAAAAAATAAAAAGTGTCATCACGTTTCATGATATGGAGCCGCCGCCACCTCCTGTTCTTCATCGGGAGGGCAGATCTAAAGTCTGTTCTGGGTTTCGGGGAGGGGGATTCGTCGCCATCGTCATCACCAACCATCCTCCATCATCAATTTCATGATGCTCACCGTTGTGAGTGAGTAATCTCTTCGTAGGCTTGCTGGACGGTGATGAGTTAGATGGGATTCATCATGTAATTGAGTTAGTTTTGTTATGGCTTGATCCCTAAATCCACTATGTTCTGAGATTGATGTCGCTATGACTTTGCTATGCTTAATGCTTGTCACTAGGGCCCAAGTGCCATGATTCCAGATCTAAACCGTTTATGTTTTCACCATTATATCTATGTTCTTGATCCGATCTTGCAAGTCATGTGCACCTATTACGTGTTATGATCTGCATACCCCAAGGTGACAATAATTGGGATTCTTTCCAGCGATTACTGTAATTTGAGGAGTTAATATATTCACTATGTGTTAATGCTTTGTTCTGGTTCTCTATTAAAAGGAGGCCTTAATATCCCTTAGTTTCCTTATGGACCCCGCTGCCACAGGAGGGTAGGACAAAATATGTCATGCAAGTTCTTTTCCATAAGCACGTATGACTATTTATGGAATACATGCCTACATTATGTTGATGAACTAGAGCTAGTTCTATGTCGCCCTAAGTTATGACTATTTTATGACGAATATCATCCAACGAAATCACCGATCCAATACCTACGAGTTTTTCACATATTGTTCTTCCTAAGTTATTATTGTCGTTACTACTGTTACAATTGCTACAGACTTTTACTGTTACCATTACCGCTACTATTGCTAATGTTACTATTGATATCATACTACTGTGCTACTGATCACTCTACTGCAGATATTTAGTTCTGGGTGTGGTTGAATTGACAACTCAACTTCTAATACTTGCAAATATTCTTTGGCTCCCCTTGTGTCGAATCTATAAATTTGGGTTGAATACTCTTCCCTCGAAAACTGTTGAGATTCCCTATACTTGTGGGTTATTAGTTAACTGTGCGGAGAAGCATTCTAACTAAAGACAACCTAATTAGAAAAGGATGGAAAGGAAAATAGGGATGTGTATTGTGGACAGGACGACAACATTGATCATTTGTTCTTTTCTTGTTCTGCTACCAGGCTGTTATGGAGCTTGGTGAAATGCTCATTTGGTTTAAGATCACCCCAGGGGCTTGGATGAACGTCTATATGTTTAGCTAAAAACATTTCAGAAACCAAAAAAACTGATACTAGTTGGGATTTCTGCCTTGTTTTGGTCTATCTGAAAATGCAGAAATGATATTATCTTTAGAGAATAAAATTAATGACCCAATGACTCTTGTGAAGCTAATGTGCAATTGGATTGTGGACTGGTCTATTTTGCAGATAAAAAACCCAGAGCAAAATCTTTTGACCTTGGGGGCAAAGTTAATCGAGCGGGTGGCAAGTGAAGCTTATCGTGCGTCAAAAGATGGAGATCGGGGGTAGGCTGGGATGCTGAAGCTGGAGATGAGAGAAGGGCTCTTGTTCTGGTTGATGTCCCATGGATGATCCGTCTCCCCCTAGCGTTACTTTTGGTAGTTTGGTCCCCAGTAAAAACTTTAGTGCTCGAGTGATGCTATATATGATCTAGCTTTGGGCTGCATCCCCTCTCGTGCCACATGTGGCGATGTGAAGACCTATCTAGTAGTAGCTAGCTGAAAAAAACCTATTATGATGTTGGACGCTGGTTCTTCGTGGTTGGGTTTAGTTAATGAAATCGTAGGGAAACCCCCTCCTTTGATAAAAAAAAAGATAGTTGGATTTCTCCTCTTTTTTGTGTAAAGTGAAGACATTGTAGAAGAAAATGGATCGAGCCTTTTGAAAACAAATGAGTGAACCTGGAATTCATATTTAAGCATGTGTGCGTGAGATGTGTTAAGATATGCACTGTGGGAATTGGTGAAGCCATCAACCTGGCGAGGTTTGATGCACGTCATACCTAAATATGACGTATTGTACAACTTAGCTATATGTCGCCTAGTGCTACCTATAAAAAACATCGCCTCAGCGACTTCCCTTAGTGGGCCAACCCAGGTTCTCTGCACCGGTATGAAACGGGTTTAGAACCTTTGTGTTATTCTATTGGTCTTCGGTAGTTTTCATTTGGTTTTGTCTGCTCGTTATTTCCTCCTATTTACTTCTATTTCTTCAGATTTTTTCTTTTTGGTTTTCAGTCATTTCTATGGTTTGTTTTGCCAATTTTTCCGTGTTTCTTCATCTCTTTACTTCTGGTTTCCTTGGTTTTAATTTTAGTTTTAATTATTATTTTCTATTTTTTTCAATACACATTGTACATTTTTGCTATACTCGTGGAACATTTTTTTATACATGTTGAATATTTTTTTTCAAGTATATGTTAGAAAAATACAAAAAATTGTGGACATATTTTTAAATGAGTTACCATTATTTTAAATGACACATAATTGTTTTTTGAATATTAAGAAACGTTTTATCAATAATACAAGAATATTTTTTAGTTGTATAATCATTTTTCAAAAATGCTATGAACATGTTTTTGAAGCACGTGAATACTTTTTTATTGCCATAAATATTTTTAAAAGTTGTGCAAACATTTTTTATACATTGCGACTTGGCAGCACCAGAAGAAGGTGAAAGTTCAGAACCATCTCATTGGCAATAGGAATGTTGTCCCATAGAGAGGCTATGTTACAGAAGTACGAGAAAATATATCTACATTTTCATTCACTTGAAATCATGTATGCATGCACACATAAATAGATCTCTCTCCCAGAGAGATCTACCCGCGCCTTTGATACTGGTCTCGATCCAATTTGGGGTATTTTGAAATGTGTGATGACTTGTTTTAAGTAAATTGATTTTCAAATATATAATATATTTTTTAATACTTTTTAGTGGGAATGCCTTTATATATTTTTCAAAATTTAAACAAAAGTAAAAAAATTACATACGTATCAGTACTTGGGTCAGCCCATCGTGCGTACGCCTTCCATCTTGTGTCAAGCGAGATATATGGATAAAATCCTATATAACGCTCTTTGTGTCAAACTGTTGGCGTTGCGCACAGGAGCGACTGAACTAAGCCGACCCAATTAACACTCTGACGTTCATTCCCGGTTTTGGGAACCTTCAACAGGTTCCAAACAGGGTTCTCATTCCCTCTGTCAATATATATAGGGTCTAATGAATTTTTTGAGTCTAACTTTAACCGCATGTTAGAGCAATAATATATGACATTTAAGTTACACAACAGCATGTCGTTAAATTCGTACATAAAATGAGCTTCCAATGGTAAAAAATTTAAATTAGATATCTCATATACTATTAATCTGATCAATAGTCAATGGCACTTCCAAAAAATGCATTAGGCGCTATCAAAGGTTCTTTGATGTCCTATTTTCTGCTATTTTCTTCGCTGAATTTTTGGGTTTTTAATTTTTCTATTTATTTTCATTTCTATTTAAGTTTTTTATTCCACTCATTATAGAAAATTTTGTACTTTAAAAAATTGTTAGCAAATTTTATAAATGTTTGTGTTTCAGAAAAACATCAAAATTCTAAAAAATATCCATGTTCAGAAAATCGTGTCTAGGAAAAGGTTCGCATTTTCGGAAAACTTTTAAATTACAGAAAAATGGTTCGGCTTTCAAAAAAAAGTTCATGCTTCCAAAAAAAGTTCTGAAATTAGGAAAAAAAATCATTCTTTAAAGAAATTTTAAAATTTGTAAACATGTTCGTGTTTTCACAAAATGATTGCAAATTTGAAAATGTTTTTTTAATCCGATTTGGAGAAATGTTCACATTTTCAAAAATATCACACATTTAGTCATTGTATGCGTTTAAAAAAATATTTTTTTTGTAATTTGGAAAAGATATTCAGTTTTAGAAAATTTGTTTGCTACAGCGATTCAGTTCGCTACAAAAGCCCTAGTTGTTGAAGTGCGGGTCCCCTATTCGCTACAATGCTCGATCCCTGTTCACTACAGTGCACATACGTCTTGCTCATGGGTCGTGGAAAGAGTGTCAAATAGGAGGTCCTAGATACCAGAGCTCCCACTTTTTCTTCTCTTACTAGGCAGCTCTACACGTCGAGCCATTGAGGAGGCTCTTGGTTTTTTTAGGTGGTTGAGGAGACTCTTGGTTTGCAATGAGACATGTCCTGCTGGGCCTGGATGCTAATAGGTCGTGCCTGTGGGCCTACGTTTCTTCATTGGTTTACTTATGTTGTTCCCTTGGTTTTTATATCTACTTTTATTATTTATTCTATTTTTTCAATACATATTGTATTTTTTTCCTATACGAGTGGAACATTATTTATACATGTAGAATATATTTTTCAAGTATATGTTAGAAAAATCAAAAATATTATGGAGATATTTTTTAAATGCTTCAACTTTTTTAAAAATGTCGCATAATTGTTTTTTGAGTGTTATGAAACCTTATTTAAGACTACACAAATATTTTTTGCATTTTATGACCATTTCCCAAAATGCCACGAACTTATTTCGGAAGCGCGTGAACATTCTTTTATTGCTATGAACATTTTCTAAAAGTTGCCCGCACATTTTTTATAGATTGCGACTTGGCAGCCCCAGAAGAAAGATGAAAGCTCATTGGCAATAGGAATGATGTCCCGTTGAGAAGTAGGAGAAATTATATCTACATTTTCATTTACTTGAATTCGTGT
>NC_041383.1:673048936-673089659 GCF_002162155.2 Triticum dicoccoides | reverse complement strand
TTTAAATGTGTGGCGACTCCTTTTAAGTATATTGATTTTCAAATATGAAAAATAACAAATCTATCAGTACTCGGGTTGGCCCATCTTACGCTCGCCTTCCATCTTGCATCAAGCGAGATATAGGAATAAAATCCTATATAATCTCGTCTTTGCGTCAGACTGTAGGCGTTTCGCACATGAGCGACTGAGCCGGGCCGACCCAGTTAACGCTTCGTAGATTCGACGTTGGTTCCGGTTTTGTGAACCTCAAGAGGTTCGAACCAGGGTTCTTACCAGTTTTGGAAGGTTCTTTATTTTTATATTTTCTGTTGTTTTCTTCACTGATTTTTTTTATTTTATTTTTTGTTTATTTTCTTATATATTTTTCACATATTATAAAAATATTGTAATTTCCAAAAAAAATCAAAAACTAGAATAAAGTTTTTGTGTTTTCAAAAGAGTTCTACAAAATATTCACCTTTAAGAAAAGTTTTGAAAAAGGGTTGCATTTTTTAAAAACTTTGAAATTTTGAAAAACAGTTCGTGTTTTCCAAAAAATGTTCATGTTTCCAAAAAAAATCTGAAGTTATAAAAATATAGGGGTTTAAAAAAATATCAAATTTTTAAAAAATATTCGTGTTTTCGGAAAATGTTAAGGTTTGTGTTTGAAAAAAGAAACAGAATTGGAGAAATGTTCACGTTTTAAAAATATCAAAATTTTACATATTGTTCGTGTTTTCAAAATTAAAAAAATTGCTTCCTTTTTCCGAAAAAATGTTCAGTTTTAAAAAAACGTTCGCTACAATGCTCGATCTCTGTTCGCTAGAAAGCACGTACGTCTCGCTCCTGGCTCGTGCAAAGAGCGTCAAATAGGAGGTTCTACATACAGAGCTCCTATTTTTTCTTCTCTTAGTAGGCAGCTCTACATGTGGGCCATTGAGGAGACTCTTGGTTTAGATGAGCCATGTCCTGTTGGGCCTGGATGCTAATGGGTCATGTCTGTGGGTTTGATTGCACGTGTGCACAGAATGTATTACAACGGGTCCCTTAGGCCACTTCCAATGCATAGGTGCTTAGATAAGGTGCTAAGCATATTAAAAAGTTTAGCAACTAATGTTCACAATGCATAGGTGCTTCACTTTTTGGTGCTAAGCTCCCCTCATGTAATGCTTTAACAACTAAACTATTTCATGCATTGGTGGGTTTCTTTCATTTAATTGCTTTTGCCTAGATTCACGTGCTTGGCACTCTCTTCTTTTTATTACCTTTCCACATCAGATTTTTTGCCTACATGGCAGCCTTAACACATGTACAAGAGGGAGCATTGAGGAGGGCCTTAGGACTGCTTGACTGCTCGTTTTTTAACACAGTACAGAGGCGCTCATATATACGCGCATACACTCACCCCTATGAACGCACACACGCACACCATACCCCTATGAGAACCTCTGAGAGACTGAGCTGACATATCGTCTTGAGATTTATGAAGTCACCGTAGGCGACTTGTAGTCGACGGGAACGTCTCCTCCCACTGAATTCGCATCGCCGAAAATTCTGAAATAAATCCAGAATAAATGCGAGCACCCGGACTTGAAACCTGGTGGGCTGGAATACCACTGTCCTCCTAACTATCCAACCACAGGTTGGTCCGCACAATTCGTTTTGAGTATGCAGCCTGCGTTACCCACTAGGGCATGGGCACAACCAACGGTGAATGGCGGCCCTCGACCAATGAGGCGATGCCACAACTGGCTATAGCAACTTGGCGAGGTTGTGGTCAATGGGGCCCGTCAACCAAGGCGAGGCCGTAACAACAACTGGGCCGGTGTGCAAATGGTGCCCAAGAAGAAGAACAAGTACGTGATGGAGTTTTTTAAAAGGTACACAATGGAAGATATATTTTTATTGTTGTTGACTATTATTGGACTAGAACATGTATTTCCGACTTTTATACATATGTACTGCTTTAGTACATACTAGGAATCAAATAAGGTAACATTTACTGTTCTTTTTTGGGCCAACTTTCTTCTGTCTCGGCTCTCTGAATTCTAAGTGAACTTTTATTTCTCTTTACTTTGTGGAGTTGAGATATTTCTTGAACAGATGCAATGAAACATCTGTAAGTCAAGCCAACATATCACACGATAGATTATTGACGTTTATAATCTATATGCTTTTAAAATCTACTATATGTATAGAATCATGTCATATCTCATTTAAAATGGCCACATTAGTTCTAGAGCAGAAAGAATCAACATAGTGCCGACGTTAACAATGGACAACATTACACGAACCATGGATCCAATCAACATACAAGATACATTTGATGTTTAAATAACTGGTGGCTATAGTTACAGAGATACAACTCCAGATTAACCTCATGAATTGCCCATTCTCTAAATATATTTCGTTCACAATGCGGTAAAAACAACAACAACAACAACAACAATAATAATATAATAATATTAACAACAACAACAACAACAACAACAACAACAACAACAATAACAATAATAATAGTAGTAGTAGTAGTAATAATAATAATAATAAAGTAAGTCACCGGTATAAACAACTCTTGTTGGGCGGGGTCCAATAATCCGGGCCGTTGCTATCCATGTACATCTGGGGCGTGCGGGAGAGTGGAACCAAGCACAACCCCCTACTCTTTAGGTCAGTCTCTGCATCTTCCTTCTCCCTCCCATCAGACCGTACCCATGGCTTGTAATCCTAAGGAAAAAAAAGGAACGACAACATAGTGTTATGTGAATGGAAACATTGTTATGTGTCAGGTGTATCAACCATAAAATTTCCACAAGAAACTGAAGAAGTTTGATGATGGCTGTGGATGGAAAGTGGGCTTATTATATCATTATTACTTTTTTTTGCGAGGAACTGGAAAAAGTTATAAAAGTATATTTTAGTCAAAGGGTTTAATAATTCATATGTAGATTTTGTGGTTTTACCTTGCTACTACACGACTTCATGTAAGGGTCACTCAGCAGCTGCATGCAACAGACAACGAAATAGTAAGTCAAACAGAAACAAAAGAAATGTTGATTCCCAGATAGACATGGAGAAAGTTTTCCATGTCGTATATCATGAACTGATAGAGCCAAACTACAAAAGGAGGTAGCAATGGGGCATGACCATGCATTCCATTACACAAAAGCAGCAACACTAGTGGCACTCATGCGGTGCTAAATACGAACAAAGCAAGGCTAGCATGGGGGCCCTCCAAAAAGGGGGTGCATGAATAAATTCATCAGCTATGGGCTTGTCGCTTGTGGCGCAACACGTGTCCCACAATAATTGGCTGCTTGGCATGAATATTCTCCTCTAACTAATATCGAGTGCGGTTGCGAAACATCCCTCTTGACAAATAAATAATTGCAGTGATTATCTTGCACGAGTCAGGAAAAGGATGGTAGAAAGCCCTCCATTATGAAAATGTGTTAAGGACATAAAGCTTCCACATCCTTTTAGTGATCATTTTTTTTTTGAGAATTTTTTAGTGATCATGTTGATTAAATAATCCTCACCAAGCATATGCGTTATGTAAAGGGATAACATGCTATTATATTAATTACTCCCAGCCCAAATTAATTAAGGCATATCAAGTTCAGAGAGATAGATTAAAATTCTAATAAACCTTAAAAAAACTACTCCCTCTCCCATTCATATTAATTGTTCCAGACTTAGTAAGACTTAGTACAAAGTTAAATGTATTCTCCTCTTTGTAAAACTACGAACACTCACGAGATCGGAAGCAAAACTAAATTACCTGCACTTGCTCATGCAACCACTTAATGTAATTTATCGCCTCATATAGAACTGATGCGGTATCGGTCTGTACAAAGGATGAACAATTTCAGTATTGCTTTTTTTTGCCTTCTGGCATAATTGTAGTGTAAATAAACATCAAACAGAAATGAACAACCGAACACACATATGTGCTTCAACACACCTTCCCAAATGGTGAAACCATCTGTTGAAGTGCAGTTATCTTGTGTCCTAACTTTACTTTAGGCATCTGGCCCTGTTAAATGGAAGCCTAATTAACTCATTAAGCAATGATAGTCTCATGAATGAAGAACCGGCAGTTTAAATTGGTTTGGGGAATTTGGTATCATAACATTGTTTCGTTAAGCTACGCGCAACCTTTTCACGGTGAACAAAGCATGCATAGCCCCTCCATTCAAATGAATAAGGCACACACGTTTCTCAAACTCCAACTCTGATCACAAATTAGATTAATAGTATCTATCTTTTGTGACATAAAAAATGTATCACGGAAAACTTTTTCAATACGAATTCAATGGTATAATTTTATTCACATATAATTCACATTTAGTTGGTAAAATTTCTGGTCTTGAAATTCAAGATGTGTGCACACCTTATTCATTGGAATGGACGGAGTATATGTTAAGCCATCATGTGTTCAAAGCATGCATATACGTTAAGCTATCATGCATGTAGTACTGCTTGTGATAAATATTGCTCTAAAAAATAAAGATTTAGTAATGAGCAGTCTAAATACTGGTTGAACTCATGCATGCATGCATGCATGCATGTCCCAATGGCGGATCAACCATGCACGCAAATAAGTAAAAGAGTGTAACACTGCCATACTTTGGGAGACGACGACGTGGGCGAGCAGGACTCGTGCTTGGACTTCTTCACGTTGCCTTCCGATCCCCTCTCCTCTTCCGCTCTCTTCTTCCCCTTGGTGGATAGCGCACTACTCCCCTTGCCACAGACGCCGCTGGTGCTTGTCTTCTCCTACGCATGCACACAAGTACAATATCATACATCGATCAGATGTCTCTGGCCTTGATCTTGCATGCATGTTTTTCTTACAGTACCGGCGACGACATCTCCCGCCCTTGCTTCTTGTACTCCGCCGACGACGTCTTCGCCGGGGAGCCGGAAGGCACAGGCTTTCCCATGCCCCGGCCGAACGATATCAAGCCCGACAGGCTCCTAGGGTCGCGACCATCATTTCTGCCCCACCGAACGTCCATGGCAACGTCATAAGCGCCGGCGCCGCCTCCATACATTCTGTTGCTGATGAGCCCTTGCATGGAGCTGTACCCCAGCCCGATGGGCCTCGTGAAGTCTTGGCTGCTGGTGCATCTGGTGCTGGCCGCTTCCTGCAGTATCGCGCCGTGGCCGCCCCCACCCATCTCGTGCTTGACGTTGCCGTCCGCGTCCAGGAAGAGGGCCTTGGCAACGTGGCCCATGGCGGCGGCGTTATCGCATGGCCCGGAGCCGCCAACGCGTTGGTGGTGGCCGCTGTCTCCGTGGCACGGGTTGGGCGGCGCGATGGACCAGTAGCCAGCGCCGGAGGCGGAAGGGAGGTGCTTGTCCATATTGGCAGCGCTGAACTGGTGGACGTCCGGCCATGCGCTGCCGCCACCGTACTCCATCTTCTTGAGATAGTCGCAAGCCGGCGGCTCGGCAAAGAGCTCCGTGGCGAGCGTCCTTGAGTTTAGCAGCTCAAGGAAGTTCTCGCTGTCGTCGTTGTGGGCGTCATGCACCACCTGCATGCTCCCCGCGACCTCGCCGCCGGTGCCCCTGAGTTATTCTCCAATAGAGGTAATTGAAAGGTGAACAAAAAGAGAAAGTGCACAACGGTACTTCTGCTTAATTAAATTAGTTTATGCACCTAGTCTTGCTTATTGTTCCTCAAACGAAAAGGTCTTTGCTTCTTTGTCATCTATCATTTGGCAATCAATTGCAGAGTTGAAAGCGAGAATGTAAAGAGGGATCATCTTTGGGAATTGGATTGAAGTAGTACTTTTCTAGCTAGCTACTCCCTCCGTTCCAAAATAGATGACTCAATAGTTAGTACAAAGTTGAGTCATTTATTTTGGAACGGAGGGAGTAGCAAGCAAGGGACCTGAATGCTTTGATATGGTACAACTTTCTGGCGATCCGTACTAAACAAGCGAATTTTAGTTGCTTCTTCAAAGCCTAGGAAATACTTACTCTGTCCTATTCCTATAATATAAGAACATTTTTCAAACTAAAATAGCTTGAAAAACATTCGTATATTACGGGACGGACGGAGTATATTCAAGCTTATACATTACTCCTTTCGTATCAAAATATAAGATATTTTTTGACACTTTTATAGTGTTAAAAAATGTCTTGTATTTTGATACAAAGGGTGAGGGATAATACTAGACACTAGACAGATTGGAGCATTTATGCTTTGGAGGCCTAACAAATTTTGTTCCAGCAGCAAGCGATCTCACTTATGTTGATTCCAATGTGATAGTTGCCTCACTTGCAACTCTACTTAATACTCCCTCCATCCCAAAATAAGTGATTCAAATTTATACTAACTTTGTATTAAGCTTAGTACAATGTTGAGTCATTTATTTTAGGATGGAGAGAGTATTAATTAGGTTTTGACCGAAAATATTTTACAGAACCATGGTTCAGCCGAACCTACGCTGGACACCATTGATTTTTAGACACTATTCATAAAGATCTATGCATGGTTGATTAAAAAATGCAGTTGTCATGCATGTCTATTCATGAGGATCCATGCATGGTTGATTAAAAAATATAGTTGGCATGTATATCACAGATCCACATGTAGTAGGATGTTAAATCGTACTGCATAGACCATAGGTTCGGCTGAACCATGGTCCTGAATCACGTCGAAAATATTTTACGGAACCATGGCTCAGCCGAACCTACGCTGGACACCATTGATTTTTAGACACTATTCATAGCATGGTTGATTAAAAAATGAAGTTGTCAAAGGGTGGAACCTATTTATCTAGCTAACTCGAGGCAGAGACGTAAACAAAAGTCCCTTCTAGATTTGCATTGTCGGGATTAATTACCTTTCCCATATCACACTATTTGAAAAGCTAACTAGCTAGCTCCTTTTTTCCTTGCTTTGCTTTGCTTTAGTTCCTCTCTTGCTTTCCCTAGTATGCTGCCACTGACTCTCTAGAATCTAGAGCATAGACTACAACCTATCACACTCATACGTAATACATATTCTTTCTATTTTTCTTTTTCTTCTCTGTATTAACAAGTGTGTGTAGTGTAGCTTGGTACAGGGAAGGGGAATAGAGATGAGAATTAAGCAACAAGGTTATTTAGATTGATCGAAATTAGAATCACACTAGCTAGGTAGAGGTAGACAATATATACTCTCGAGATTAGAATCTAGGCAAAGCGAGGCTCCTTTCTTTTTCTTTCGGACAACAGATAGTGGACGCATGCCGTCTTTTCACGCCCGGGCCGGGCCGGGCCGAGCCTTCGAATATGCAAATATTACTATTACGGTATTACCCGCCGAATATGCATCTAGTGATATGGTCCTGCTGTACTCACATGGCGACTTGGTTCCAGAGGTGGCTCTGCACGGCCGCAGTGGCGGCTGAGGAGTCGTCCATGCTGATGCCGGAGTGGTTGGTAGAGGTCTTGGTGAAGGAGGTCTGCATGGTGTCGTTGGAGGCGGACAGATCATCGGCGGCGCCGGAGGAGGATGTCTTGTGTTGAGCGAGCGGGGTCCAGAGCGGCGTGGCCGCTGTGGCGGGCGGCGGCGGCCAAGCAGGGGTAGTGGAATAGGGATGCATGTCGCGCCACCAGAAAGCCGAAGATGGAGGGTGCGGCGGTGAGCTCGCGACGGAGGCCTGCGAGCTCTCCTGGGCCATGCACTACGTACCTGCTGCTGCAAGGCAATTAAGTAGGCTTCCTTCCCTCTTCTTGGGCGGGCGTGTGACGGCCGGGGTAGAGCTAGGAAGGAGAGAGGAGGCCGGGGGAGGAGGAATTTGGCTTTGTCTAGAGCTGACAGGAGTTCGTGGGTGCCTGCGGGGGGCTTTATAAAGGAGGGGATGAGATGGCTATATGTGGGCGTGATGTCACACGCTCCGGAAGTCTCTTTGTTTGGACATCTCAATCCTTTCGGGACCTGGTTAAGCAATGCGCGTCACCGTTAGTCTACTACGAGTGAGCATCGGAAGTGTCACGAACTGAGAAATGTGAACACAACTTTGCGAGCGACTGGTCGGATTCCTCGCGCACGATGGCGCTACTGCCACGCCAGCGCCTAGGCTTGGCCGGCTTCGTCGCCACCACCTCCTCCTTGGCCTTGGCCATGACGCGGCTGAGCTTGACGTTTTGCTTCATCGCGAACTCTTTCAGCACCTCTGCTCGTACAACACGGATTAATGCAGAAGATTCCGTTAATCACTCTTCAGTGGAAAATAGAATAGGAAAGACGATGCTAGCAAATACTCAGTCCAGAAAGTTATTATGGATAAAGCTCCACTAAACAGCCGCGCTAGTAGTTAGAAAACGGCATGCAAGCGGACGGCGACAGGCACGAATCGCAGATTAATCCTCGTCGCGTCGCAACGTCCGTCGGAATACGTATACACGCCTAACAAGTTGACGCTGGAAAGCATTTTCGGTACGGCGCCTCAAGTGTCAATGCAAACGATCGAAGGGCTTGGAGTTATCGCACGCGACGTACCTTCGAGGCTGACGAAGCGGTAGACGCGGCCGAGCAGGAGCGTGTCGTCGGGGCCGAGCAGCTTGAGGTGCTTCACGTCCAGGGCAGCCGCGCGCGGCCGCGTCACCCATGGATGACGCGGTGTGTACGGGGTGGTGATCACGGCTGCGACGTAGTGGCCCGGGTTGGCCCCCATGACCTCCCCAGCCGGGAACGCTTAGTAGGCGAGCTGAGTGCGACCGCTGCCCAGGTGCTGGATCACCGCTACCGCCGCGTCCGCCACCTAGCAGTTACCTATGTCTGCGCACACGCAGCGCCAACACCCGGTCGTCGGCCACCTTCCCTTTCTCAAGAAACGGCTCCAGAATGCGTCCGCGCGCCTCGCTGCGTGCCCGGTCTTCTCCTTCCGCCTCGGCTCATGCCACGTCGCCGTCGTCACGCCGGCAGAACCAGGGACCATCTCCACGTCAGGCTCGCGAACCGGCCGCGTATCGCCGGAAAACCCACCGCCGGGCCCCAGCTCCTCTAGGCGCCAGCCCCCTTGTCTTCCCTCTTCGTGATCGAGATGGTAGCGCACCCATCCGCTGTATCTTCCTCCATGCCACCTGCACCACACATCTCTCTCCCGGCCAGCCACACCTCCCCCGTCCCACACCCACCTGCTGGAGCTTTTGTGCACGACCGAGCCATTGGGCAGGCGGCCACCGGGACAGCCGATACATGCCGGTAGATGACGGAGAGGGAAGATGGGAGTAGCAGGGCCGCGGTGGGGGAATAAACGGGACGCCATGGAGCTCTTTTACGCCAACTCCACCGCACGACCCCAAACGAACGTCCGGTTTGACCGGATTTTATCCCTTTGTGGCGGCAATGGGTTCGCCCATGTCCGCCTCTGCCCGTTGGATCGTGGGTGCACCCAGCGCGGCCGCACCCCAAATCATGTCCGTGTTGGACGTGATAAAAAAACAGAAAAACTAAAATAAAATGACTATAAAAAGTAAATAAACGCAGTTAAAAAAACTTAAAATATAATTTAGGGGTCATGGCCACAAAACAGTCCAGTTTCACGGTCCATAATTAACATAAAAACAAAATGAAAAACGCTGCCCGCGCGCTCCTGCCGCGCCCGTCGATGACGTGGCCATCGCCGTCTTCAGTGGCTGCCGGTGTCGTCGTTGTCGCTGACGAGGTCGACGTAGTCCGGCGGCGTCCAAAGGTGGGCCGGCGGTCTGTGGTGCGCCGGGGCAGGCTGGAAGGTGGCAGGTGCCTGCACCACCTCCTCCCGTGGCGACGCGTCCCACTCTGGTGACCGCGGCGGCGCGGGGCACCAGTTCACGCCCCCCACGGCGTCGGCCATCTGCTATGCTGTGCACGACCAGGTCCACCTCTGGCCCACTAATACGTCTCCAACGTATCTATAATTTTTTATTGTTCTATGTTATTATATTACCCCTTTTGGATGTTTATGAGCTTTATTTTACACATTTATATCATTTTTGGGACTAACCTACTAACCGGAGGCCCAACCCATATTGCTGTTTTTTTTGCCTATTTCAGTATTTCAAAGAAAAGGAATATCAAACGGAGTCCAAACGGAATGAAACCTTCGGGAGCGTGATTTTTGAAACGAACATGATCCAGAGGACTTGGAGTGCAAGCCAAGAAGCAGCCGAGGCGGCCACGAGGGTGGAGGGCGCGCGCCCCTATCTCGTGGGCCCCTCAGGTGGCCACGGACCTACTTCTTCCTCCTATAGATACCCACGTACCCCGAAAACATCCAGGGAGCCAACGAAAAACAATTTCCACCGTCGTAACCTTCTGTATCTGCGAGATCCCATCTTGGAGCCTTCGTCGGCGCTCCGCTGGAGAGGGAATCGACCACGGAGGGCTTCTACATCAACACCATAGCCCCTCCGATGAGTTGTGAGAAGTTTACCACAGACCTTCGGGTCCATAGTTATTAGCTAGATGGCTTCTTCTCTCTTTTTGGATCTCAATACCATGTTCTCCCTCCTCTTGTGGAGATCTATTCGATGTAACTGTTTTTGCGGTGTGTTTGTCGAGATCCGATGAATTGTGGGTTTATGATCAAGTTTATCTATGAGAAATATTTGAATCTCCTCTGAATTCTTTTATGTATGATTGAGTTACCTTTGCAAGTCTCTTTGAATTATCAGTTTGGTTTGGCCTACTAGATTGATCTTTCTTGCCATGGAAGAAGTGCTTAGCTTTGGGTTCAATCTTGCGGTGTCCTTACCCAGTGACAATAGGGGTTGCAAGGCACGTATTGTATTGTTGCCATCGAGGATAAAAAGATGGGGTTTATATTATATTGCATGGGTTTATCCCTCTACATCATGTCATCTTTCTTAATGCGTTACTCTGTTCTTATGAACTTAATACTCTAGATGCATGCTGGATAGCGGTCGATGTGTGGAGTAATAGTAGTAGATGCAGGCAGGAGTCGGTCTACTTGTCACGGACGTGATGCCTATATACATGATCATGCCCAGATAATCTCATAATTATTCGCTTTTCTATCAATTGCTCGACAGTAATTTGTTCACCCACCGTAATACTTATGCTATCTTGAGAGAAGCCACTAGTGAAACCTATGGCCCCCGGGTCTATCTTTTATCATATAAGCTTTCTACTTTTATTTGCATCTTTACTTTTCCAATCTATATTATAAAAATACCAAAAATATATTTATCTTATCATACTATCTCTATCAGATCTCATTTTCGCAAGTGGCCGTGAAGGGATTGACAACCCCTTTATTGCGTTGGTTGTGAGTTCTTTGTTTGTTTGTGTAGGTGCGTGGGACTTTTGAGGAGCCTCCTACTGGATTGATACCTTGGTTCTCAAAAACTAAGGGAAATACTTAGGCTACTATTGCTGCATCACCCTTTACTCTTCAAGGAAAACCAACGCAAGCTCAAGACGTAGCAAGAAGGATTCCTGGCGCCGTTGCCGGGGAGGTCTTCGCTCAAGTCAAGACATACCAAGTACCCATCACAAACTCATCTCCCTCGCATTTACATTATTTGCCATTTGCCTCTTGTTTTCCTCTCCCCCACTTCACCCTTGCCATTTTATTCGCCCTTCTTCTGACCGTCTTTTCGTTTGCTTTGATGTCTTACTTGGCTCGTTTACTCGTTTGGTTGGAATAATTGTGCATTTATTACTAAACAAAGAAGCTAAGATCTATGGATACTCATCTGCTTGCTAATCTTTTTAAGAGATTCAATTATGATGAACCAATTGCTAGTGAGTTTTGTGCACTAGATTATCTTTATGAAGTTTTGCTTGAAATTCGTGAATCTGAAAATTGTGATGAAGAACTTTATGAAGTGATTCACGATAGATCTTTGAATAAAAAGCATGATTGCAATGATTTTACTATAAATTCTCTTGATATGCCAAACCCTAAGCTTGGGGATGCTAGTTTTTCTATGTCTACTACTTGTTGCAATGATCATGATTGGAGCGATTCTTCTTATGATCTTGAAAATTTATTTAAGCCCCATGATGAATATGAGATTGATAATAGTGTTTGCAATAATATTGAAAGTGGGTTTGGAAGAGTGTCAACTTTAGATCCCACATATTTGGAGAATGTTCAATCATATGGTATTTTTGATAAAAGTCGGTTTAGAGAGGTCATGACTTTAGTTAATGTTAAACCCACTATTTTGAAAGAGTGTCAACTTCGCATGCATGTGGATCATGTTGGAAATATTTTATGTGATAGCTATTTTGTTGAATTTTCTTATGATCCTATATGTAATTATTACGAGAGATGAAAATATGGTTGTAGAAATCTTCATGTTACTAAATTACCTCTCTTCATGTTGAGATTGCTATCATCTCTTTGTTCTTCCTTGCATATGCTAGTTTTTGCTTGCCTTGATAATTTGTTTGCTTACAAGATGCCTATGCATAGGAAGTATGTTAGACTTAAGTGTGTTTGTCACATGTTTTATGATGCTCTCTTTGTGCTTTAATTCTTGTCTTTCATGTGAGCATCATTGATATCTTAATGCCTAGCTAAAAGGGCTTTAAAGAAAAACGCTTGTTGGGAGACAACCCAATATTTTTCCTTGCTGTTATTTAATAAATTTTGCATATACCTTCTTTTTAGATGTGTTTTTACGTTTTAGTTAGTGTTTGTGCCAAGTAGAACCTATAGGATAACCTATGGTGATAGTTAATTTGATTCTGCTGAAAAACAGAAACTTTGCGTTGATGCGTTTCTCGGTTATGGAGGTGATAAAGAGTTCGACGTAAAGAGTTGCGTTGATGCAAGCTTAACACCTATCCGAATGACTCTGAGTAGCAAACCGGATACATATAGTGGAGCAACCATTTGGAATAGCTCCAAGTGGAGCGTGGAAGCAGCATTTACAATATGACATAGAGATTTGCGAAGTACATACGGATCTAAATGTTGCAGACCCGTTGACTAAAACTTCTCTCACAAGCAAAACATGATCAAACCCCAGAACTCATTGAGTCTTAATCACATGATGATGTGAACTAGTTTAATGACACTAGTAAACTCTTTGGATGTTGGTTACATGGCGATGTGACGTGTAAGTGTTAATCACATGGCGATGTAAACTAGATTATTGACTCTAGTGCAAGTGGGACACTGTTGGAAATATGCCCTAGAGGCAATAATAAATTAGTTATTATTATATTTCCTTGTTCATGATAATCGTTTATTATCCATGCTATAATTGTATTGATAGGAAACTCAGATACATGTGTGGATACATAGACAACACCATGTCCCTAGTAAGCCTCTAATTGACTAGCTCGTTGATCAATAGATGGTTACGGTTTCCTGACCATGGACATTGGATGTCGTTGATAACGGGATCACGTTATTAGAAGAATGATGTGATGGACAAGACCCAATCCTAAGCCTAGCACAAAGATCATAGTTCGTATGCTAAAGCTTTTCTAATGTCAAGTATCATTTCCTTAGACCATGAGATTGTGCAACTCCCGGATACCGTAGGAATGCTTTGGGTGTACCAAACGTCACAACGTAACTGGGTGGCTATAAAGGTGCACTACAGGTATCTCCGAAAGTGTCTGTTGGGTTGGCACGAATCGAGACTGGGATTTGTCACTCCGTGTAAACGGAGAGGTATCTCTGGGCCCACTCGGTGGGACATCATCATAATGTGCACAATGTGATCAAGGGGTTGATCACGGGATGATGTGTTACGGAACGAGTAAAGAGACTTGCCAGTAACGAGATTGAACAAGGTATCAGTATACCGATGATCGAATCTCGGGCAAGTACAATACCGCTAGACAAAGGGAATTGTATACGGGATTGATTGAGTCCTTGACATCGTGGTTCATCCGATGAGATCATCGTGGAACATGTGGGAGCCAACATGGGTATCCAAATCCCGCTGTTGGTTATTGACCGGAGAACGTCTCGGTCATGTCTGGATGGTTCCCGAACCCGTAGGGTCTACACACTTAAGGTTCGATGACGCTAGGGTTATGAAGGAAGTTTGTATGTGGTTACCGAATGTTGTTCGGAGTCCCGGATGAGATCCCGGACGTCACGAGGAGTTCCGGAATGGTCCGGAGGTAAGGATTTATATATGGGAAGTCATGTTTTGGTCACCGGAAAATTTTCGGGTTTTATCGGTAATGTACCGGGACCACCGGGAGGGTCCCGGGGGTCCACCAAGTGGGGCCACCATCCTCGGAGGGCTGCATGGGCCAAGTGTGGGAGGGGACCAGCCCTAGGTGGGCTGGTGCGCCCCCCAAGAGACCCATGCGCCAAGAGATAAGGGAAAGGGAGAGTCCTAAAAGGGGAAGGCACCTCCTAGGTGCCTTAGGGAGGATGGACTCCTCCCTGGCCGCACCCTTCCTTGGAGGAAGGGCCAAGGCTGCGCCCCCCCCTCTCCCTTGCCCCTATATATAGTGTAGGGGAGGGAGGGCAGCCGCACCTGAAGCCCTGGCGCCTCCCTCCCTCCCGTGACACCTCCTCCTCTCCCGCAGGTGCTTGGCGAAGCCCTGCAGGATTGCCACGCTCCTCCACCACCACCACGCCGTTGTGCTGCTGCTGGATGGAGTCTTCCTCAACCTCTCCCTCTCTCCTTGCCGGATCAAGGCATGGGAGACGTCACCGGGCTGTACGTGTGTTGAACGCGGAGGTGCCGTCCGTTCGACACTAGGATCTCCGGTGATTTGGATCACGACGAGTACGACTCCTTCAACCCCATTCTCTTGAACGCTTCCGCTTAGCGATCTACAAGGGTATGTAGATGCACTCTCCTTCCCCTCGTTGCTAGTTTCTCCATAGATAGATCTTGGTGACACGTTGGAAATTTTTTGAATTTCTGCTACGTTCCCCAACAGTTGTGATGTGATATGGTCAAGACATTATGCTAAATTTTATTGTATGAGATGATCATGTTTTGTAACAAAGTTATCGGCAACTGGCAGGAGCCATATGGTTGTCGCTTTATTGTATGCAATGCAATTGCCCTGTAATTGCTTTACTTTATCACTAAACGGTAGCGATAGTCGTAGAAGCAATAGGTGGCGAAATGACAACGATGCTACGATGAAGATCTAGGTGTCACGCCGGTGACGATGGTGATCATGACGGTGCTTCGGAGATGGTGATCACAAGCACAAGATGATGATGGCCATATCATATCACTTATATTGATTGCATGTGATGTTTATCCTCTATGCATCTTATTTTGCTTTGATTGATGGTAGCATTATAAGATGATCTCTCACTAAATTTCAAGGTATAAGTGTTCTCCCTGAGTATGCACCATTGCGAAAGTTCTTCGTGCTGAGAAACCACGTGATGATCAGGTGTGATAGGCTCTACGTTCAAATACAACGGGTGCAAAACAGTTGCACACGCGGAATACTCAGGTTAAACTTAACGAGCCTAGTATATACAGATATGGCCTCGGAACACTGAGACCGAAAGGTCGAGCATGAATCATATAGTAGATATGATCAACATAGTGATGTTCACCATTGAAAACTACTCCATCTCACGTGATGATCGGACATGGTTTAGTTCATTTGGATAACGTGATCACTTAGATGATTAGAGGGATGTCTATCTAAGTGGGAGTTCTTAAGTAATATGATTAATTGAACTTTAATTTATCATGAACTTAGTCCTGATAGCATTTTGCAGATAATGTTGTAGATCAATAGCTCGCGTTGTTGCTTACCTATGTTTTATGTGTGTACCTAGAGAAAACTAAGTTGAAATATGATAGTAGCAATGATGTGGACTGGGTCCGTGATCTGAGGTTTATCCTCATTGCTGCACAGAAGAATTATGTCCTTGATGTACCACTAGGTGACAGACCTATTGCAGGAGCAGATGCAAACGTTATGAACGTTTGGCTAGCTCAACATGATGACTACTTGATAGTTTAGTGCACCATGCTTAACGGCTTAGAATCTGGACTTCAAAGACATTTTTGAACGTCATGGACCATATGAGATGTTCCAGGAGTTGAAGTTAATATTTCAAGAAAATACCCGAGTTGAGAGATATGAAGTCTCCAACAAGTTCTATAGCTAAAAGATGGAGGAGAATAGCTCAACTAGTGAGCATGTACTCAGATTGTCTGGATACTACAATTGCTTGAATCAAGTGGGAGTTAATCTTCCAGATAAGATAGTGATTGACAGAGTTCTCTAGTCACCATCACCAAGTTGCTAGAACTTCGTGATGAACTATAGTATGCAAGGGATGACGAAAACGATTCCCGAGCTCTTTGTGATGTTGAAATCGACGAAGGTAGAAATCAAGAAAGAGGATCAAGTGTTGATGATTGACAAGACCACTAGTTTCAAGAAAAGGGCAAAGGGAAAGAAATGGAACTTCAAGTAGAATGACAAGCAAGTTGTCACTCCCGCGAGGAAGCCCAAAGCTGGACCAAAGCCTGAAACTGAGTGCTTCTACTGCAAAGGAAATGGTCACTGGAAGTGAAAATACCCTGAATATTTGGTGGATAAGAAGGATGGCAAAGTGAACAAAGGGTATATTTGATATACAGGTTATTGATGTGTACCTTACTAGTGTTTATAGTAGCCCCTGGGTATTTGATACTTGTTCGGTTGCTAAGATTAGTAACTCGAAATAGGAGTTACAAAATAAACAGAGACTAGTTGAGGGTGAAGTGACGATGAGTGTTGGAAGTAGTTCCAAGATTGATATGATCATCATCGCACACTCCCTATACTTTCGGGATTAGTGTTAAACCTAAATAAATGTTATTTGGCGTTTGCGTTGAGCATGAATATGATTTGATTATGTTTATTGCAATACAGTTATTCATTTAAAGTTAGAGAATAATTGTTGTTCTGTTTACATGAATAAAACCTTCAATGGTCATACACCCAATGAAAATAGTTTTTTGGATCTCGGTCGTAGTGATACACATATTCATAATATTGATGCCAAAAGATGCAAAGGTAATAATGATAGTGCAACTTATTTGTGGGACTGCCGTTTGGGTCATATCGGTGTAAAGCGCATGAAGAAACTCCATAAAAGATGGATTTTCGGAATCACTTGGTTATGAATCATTTGATGCTTGTGAACTGTACCTTTTGGGCAAGATGACTAAAACTCCATTCTCCGGAACAATGGAATGAGCTACTAACTTGTTGGCAATAATACATACTGATGTATGCGGTCCAATCAGTGTTGATGCTCGTGGCGAGTATCGTTATTTTCTGACCTTCACAAATGATTTGAGTAGATATGAGTATATCTACTTAATGAAGCACAAGTCTGAAACATTTGAAAAGTTCAAAGAATTTCAGAAGTGAAGTGGAGAATCATCGTAACAAGAAAATAAAGTTTCTACAATCTGATCGTAGAGGAGAATATTTGAGTTACGAGTTTGGCCTTCATTTAAAAACAATGTGAAATAGTTTCACAGCTCACGCCACATGGAACACCACAGCATAATGGTGTGTCCGAACGTCATAACCGCACTTTATTGGATATGGTGCGATCTATGATGTATCTTACCGGTTTACCACTACCATTTTGGGGTTATGCATTAGAGACAACTGCATTCACTTTAAATAGGGCACCATCAAAATCCGTTGAGACGACGCCTTATGAACTGTGGTTTGGCAAGAAACCAAAGTTGTCGTTTCTTAAAATTTGGGGCTACGATGCTTATGTGAGAAATTTCAACCTGATAAGCTCGAACCCAAATTGGAGAAGTGCGTCTTCATAGAATACCCAAAGGAAACTGTTGGGTACACCTTCTATCATAGATCCGAAGGCAAGATATTCATTGCTAAGATGGATCCTTTCTAGAGAAGGAGTTTCTCTCAAAAGAAGTGAGTGGGAGGAAAGTAGAGCTTGATAAGGTAATTGTACCTTCTCCCTTATTGGAAAGTAGTTCATCACATAAACCGGTTCCTGTGACACCTACACCAATTAGTGAGGAAGCTAATGATATTGATCATGAAACTTCAGATCAAGTTACTACCGAACCTCGTAGGTCAACCAGAGTAAGATCCGCACCAGAGTGGTACGGTAATCCTATTCTAGAGGTCATATTACTTGACCATGACGAACCTACGAACTATGAGGAAGTGATGATGAGCCCAGATTCCGCGAAATGGCTTAAGGCTATAAAATCTGAGATAGGATCCATATATGAGAACAAAGTGTGAACTTTGGTTGACTTGCCCAATGATCGGCAAGCAATAGAAAATAAATGGATCTTCAAGAGGAAGACGGGCGCTGATAGTTGTGTTACTATCTACAAAGCTCGAATTGTCGAAAAGGGTTTTCGACAAGTTCAAGGTGTTGAATACAATGAGATTTTCTCACTCATATCGATGCTTAAAAGTCTGTCCAAATCATGTTAGCAATTGCCGCATTTTATGAAATTTGGCAAATGGATGTCAAAACTACATTCCTTAATGGATTTCTTAAAGAAGAGTTGTATATGATGCAACCAGAAGGTTTTGTCAATCCGAAAGGTGCTAACAAAGTGTGCAAGCTCCAGTGATCCATCTATGGACTGGTGCAAGCATCTCGGAGTTGGAATATACGCTTTGATGAGTTGATCAAAGCATATAGTTTTATACAGACTTGCAGTGAAGCCTGTATTTACAGGAAAGTGAGTGGGAGCACTACAGCCTTTCTGATAAGTATATGTGAATGACATATTGTTGATCAGAAATAATGTAGAATTTTCTGGAAAGCATAAAGGAGTGTTTGAAAGGAGTTTTTCAAAAGAAAGACCCCAGTAAAGCTACTTACATATTGAGCATCAAGATCTATTGAGATAGATCAAGACGCTTAATAAGATTTTCAATGAATATATACCTTGATAATATTTTCAAGTAGTTCAAAAATGGAACAGTCAAAGAAAGAGTTCTTTCCTGTGTTGTAAGGTGTGAAGTTGAGTAAGACTCAAAACCCGACCATGGCAGAAAATAGAAAGCGAATGAAAAGTCATTCCCTATGCCTCAGTCATAGGTTCTATAAAGTATGATATGCTGTGTACTAGACCTATTGTATACCTTGCTCTGAGTTTGGCAAGGGAGTATAATTTTGATCTACAAGTAGATCACTGGACAGCAGTCAAGAATATCCTTAGTAAGGACTAAGAAAATATTTCTCGGTTGTGATAAAGAGTTCGTCGTAAAGAGTTACATCGATGCAAGCTTTTACACCGATCCAGGTGACTCTAAGTCTCAATCTGGATACCTATTGAAAGTGGGAGCAATTAGCTAGAGTAGCTCCGTGCAGAGCATTGTAGACATAGAATATTTGCAAAATACATCCGGCTCTGAATGTGACAGACCCGTTGACTAAACTTCTCTCACGAGCAAAACATGATCATACCTTAGTACTCTTTGGGTGTTAATCACATAGCGATGTGAACTAGATTATTGACTCTAGTAAACCCTTTGGGTGTTGGTCACATGACGATGTGGACTATGGGTGTTAATCATATACAGATATGAATATTGGTGTTAAATCACATGATGATGTGAACTAGATTATTGACTAGTGAAAGTGGGAGACTGAAGGAAATATGCCCTAGAGGCAATAATAAAGTTATTATTTATTACCTTATTTCATGATAAATGTTTATTATTTATGCTAGAATTGTATTAACCGGAAAGATAACACATGTGTGAATACATAGACAAACATAGTGTTACTAGTATACCTCTACTTGACTAGCTCGTTGATCAAAGATGGTTGTATTTCCTAACCATAGACATGAGTTGTCATTTGATTAACGGGATCGCATCGTTAGGAGAATGATGTGATTGACTTGACCCATTCCGCTAGCTTAGCACTTGATCGTTTAGTATGTTGCTATTACTTTCTTCATGACTTATACATGTTCCATGACTGTGAGATTATGCAACTCCCGTTTACCGGAGGAACACTTCTGGGCCCTCTCGGTAATGCACATCACTATAAGCCTTGCAAGCAATGTGACTAATGAGTTAGTTGTGGGACGATGCATTACATAACGAGTAAAGAGACTTGCCGGTAACGAGATTGAACTAGGTATTGAGATATCGACGATCGAATCTCGGGCAAGTAACATACCGATGACAAAGGGAACAACGTATGTTGTTATGCGGTTTGACCGATAAATATCTTCGTAGAATATGTAGGAGCCAATATGAGCATCCAGGTTTCGCTATTGGTTATTGACCGGAGATATGTCTCGGTCATGTCTACATAGTTCTCGAACCCATAGAGTCCGCACGCATAAAGTTCGGTGACGATCGGTATTATGAGTTTATGTGATTTGATGTACCGAAGGTAGTTTGGAGTCCCGGATGAGATCAGGGACATGACGTGATGGGGAACGTAGTAATTTCAAAATTTTCCTAAGCACACGCAAGATCATGGTGATGGCATAGCAACAAGAGGGGAGAGTGTTCGTCCACGTACCCTCATAGACCGTAAGCGGAAGCGTTATGACAACGCGGTTGATGTAGTCGTACGTCTTCACGATCCGACCGATCCAAGCACCGAACGTACGGCACCTCCGAGTTCAGCACACGTTCAGCTCGATGACGATCCCCGGGCTCCGATCCAGCAAAGCTTCGAGGATGAGTTCCGTCAGCACGACGGCGTGGTGACGATGATGATGCTCTACCGGCGCAGGGCTTCGCCTAAACTCCGCGACGATATGACCAAGGTGGAATATGGTGGAGGGGGGCACCGCACACGGCTAAGGAACGATCCGTAGATCAACTTGTGTCTATGGGGTGCCCCCTGCCCCCGTATACAAAGGAGGGAGGGGGAGGCCGGCCGGCCCCTTTGGGCGCGCCAAGGGAGGAGGAATCCTCCTCCTAGTAGGAGTAGGACTCCTCCTTTCCTACTCCTACTAGGAGGGGGAAGGAAGGGGGAGAGGGGGAAGGAAAGAGGAGGGGCGCCGCCCCCCCCCTCTTAGTCCAATTCGGACCAGAGGGTGGAGGGGCGCATGGCCCATGCTGGCTGCCCCTCTCTCCTTTCCCCTAAGGCCCATAAGGCCCAATACTCTCCCGGGGGGTTCCGGTAACCCCCCCGGCACTCCGGTTTTCTCCGAAATCATCCGGAACACTTCCGGTGTCCGAATATAGTCGTCCAATATATCAATCTTTATGTCTTGACCATTTCGAGACTCCTCGTCATGTCCGTGATCACAACCGGGACTCCGAACAAACTTCGGTACATCAAAACTTATAAACTCATAATAAAACTGTCATCATAACGTTAAGCGTGCGGACCCTACGGGTTCGAGAACTATGTAGACATGACCTAGAACCATTCTCGGTCAATAACCAATAGCGGGACCTGGATGCCCATATTGGTTCCTACATATTCTACGAAGATCTTTATCGGTCAAACCGCATAACAACATACGTTGTTCCCTTTGTCATCGGTATGTTACTTGCCCGAGATTTGATCGTCGGTATCCAATACCTAGTTCAATCTCGTTACCGGCAAGTCTCTTTACTCGTTCTGTAACACATCATCTTATAACTAACTCATTAGTTACAATGCTTGCAAGGCTTAGGTGATGAGTATTACCGAGAGGGCCCAGAGATACCTCTCCGCCAATCAGAGTGACAAAACCTAATCTTGAATTATGCCAACTCAACATGTACCTTCGGAAACACCTGTAGAGCACCTTTATAATCACCCAGTTACGTTGTGACGTTTGGTAGCACACAAAGTGTTCTTCCGGTAAACGGGAGTTGCACAATCTCATAGTTGCAGTAACTTTGTATAAGTCATGAAGAAAGCAATAGCAATATACTAAACGATCAAGTGCTACGCTAACGGAATGGGTCATGTCAATCACATCATTATCCTAATGATGTGATCCCATTAATCAAATGACAACACATGTCTATGGTTAGGAAACATAACCATCTTTGATTAATGAGCTAGTCAAGTAGAGGCATACTAGTGACTTTATGTTTGTCTATGTATTCACACATGTATCATGTTTCCGGTTAATACAATTCTAGCATGAATAATAAACATTTATCATGATATGAGGAAATAAATAATAACTTTATTATTGCCTCTAGGGCATATTTCCTCTTGCACTAGAGTCAATAATCTAGATTACATAGTAATGATTCTAACACCCATGGAGTCTTGGTGCTGATCATGTTTTGCTCGTGAGAGAGGCTTAGTCAACGGGTCTGCAACATTCAGATCCGTATGTATCTTGCAAATCTCTATGTCTCCCACTTGGACTTGGTCTCGAATGGAATTGAAGCGTCTCTTGATGTGCTTGGTCCTCTTGTGAAATCTGGATTCCTTTGCCAAGGCAATTGCACCAATATTGTCACAGAAGATCTTCATTGGTCCCGATGCACTAGGTATGATACCTAGATCGGAAATGAACTCCTTCATCCAGACTCCTTCATTTGCTGCTTCCGAAGCAGCTATGTACTCCGCTTCACATGTAGATCCTGCTACGACGCTTTGTTTAGAACTTCACCAACTTACAGCTCCACCGTTTAATAAAAACACGTATCCGGTTTGCGATTTAGAATCGTCCGGATCAGTGTCAAAGCTTGCATCGACGTAACCATTTATGACTAGCTCTTTGTCACCTCCATATACGAGAAACATATCCTTAGTCCTTTTCAGGTATATCAGGATGTTCTTGACCGCTGTCCAGTGATCCACTCCTGGATTACTTTGGTACCTTCCTGCCAAGCTTATTGCTAAGCATACGTCAGGTCTGGTACACAGCATTGCATACATGATAGAGCCTATGGTTGAAGCATAGGGAACATTTTTCATTTTCTCTCTATCTTCTGCTGTGGTCGGGCATTGAGTTTGACTCAACTTCACACCTTGTAGCACAGGCAAGAATCCTTTCTTTGCCTGATCCATTTTGAACTTTTTCAAAATTTTGTCAAGGTATGTGCTTTGTGAAAGTCCTATTAAGCGTCTTGATCTATCTCTATAGATCTTGATGCCCAATATGTAAGCAGCTTCACCGAGGTCTTTCATCGAAAAACTTTTATTCAAGTATCCTTTTATGCTATCCAAAAATTCTATATATAATATGTCATCTACATATAAAATTAGAAATGCTACAGAGCTCCCACTCACTTTCTTGTAAATACAGGCTTCTCCAAAAGTCTGTATAAAACCATATGCTTTGATCACACTATCAAAGCGTTTATTCCAACTCCGAGATGCTTGCACCAGTCCATAAATGGAATGTTGGAGCTTGCACACTTTGTCAGCACCTTTTGGATCAACAAAACCTTCCGGCTGCATCATATACAACTCTTCTTCTAGAAATCCATTCAAGAATGCAGTCTTGACATCCATTTGCCAAATTTCATAATCATGAAATGCAGCAATAGCTAACATGATTCGGACGGACTTAAGCATCGCTACGGGTGAGAAAGTCTCATCGTAGTCAACCCCTTGAACTTGTCGAAAACCTTTTGCAACAAGTCGAGCTTTATAGACAGTTATATTACCATCAGCGTCAGTCTTCTTCTTAAAGATCCATTTATTCTCAATGGCTTGCCGATCATCGGGCAAGTCAACCAAAGTCCATACTTTGTTTTCATACATGGATCCCATCTCAGATTTCATGGCTTCTAGCCATTTTGCGGAATCCGGGCTCATCATCGCTTCCTCATAGTTCGTAGGTTCATCATGGTCAAGTAACATGACTTCCAGAATAGGATTACCGTACCACTCTGGTGCGGATCTTACTCTGGTAGACCTACGAGGTTCAGTAGAAACTTGATCTGAAGTTTCATGATCATTATCATTAGCTTCCTCACTAATTGGTGTAGTTGTCGCAGGAACCGGTTCTCGTGATGAACTACTTTCCAATAAGGGAGTAGATACAGTTATCTCATCAAGTTCTACTTTCCTCCCACTCACTTCTTTCAAGAGAAACTCCTTCTCTAGAAAGGATCCATTCTTAGCAACGAATGTCTTGCCTTCGGATCTGTTATAGAAGGTGTACCCAATAGTATCTTTTGGGTATCCTATGAAGACACATTTCTCCGACTTAGGTTCGAGCTTATCTGGTTGAAGTTTCTTCACATAAGCATCGCAGCCCCAAACTTTAAGAAATGACAACTTTGGTTTCTTGCCAAACCACAGTTCATAAGGCGTCGTCTCAACGGATTTTGATGGTGCCCTATTTAACGTGAATGCGGCCGTCTCTAAAACATAACCCCAAAATGATAGCGGTAAATCGGTAAGAGACATCATAGATCGCACCATATCCAGTAAAGTACGATTACGACGTTCGGACACACCATTTCGTTGTGGTGTTCCAGGTGGCGTGAGTTGCGAAACTATTCCACATTGTTTCAAGTGTAGGCCAAACTCATAACTCAAATACTCTCCTCCACGATCAGATCGTAGAAACTTTATTTTTTTGTTACGATGATTTTCCACTTCACTCTGAAATTCTTTGAACTTTTCAAATGTTTCAGACTTGTGTTTCATCAAGTAGATATACCCATATCTGCTCAAATCATCTGTGAAGGTGAGAAAATAACGATACCCGCCGCGAGCCTCAACATTCATTGGGCCACAAACATCAGTATGTATGATTTCCAACAAATCAGTTGCTCGCTCCATAGTTCCGGAGAACGGCGTTTTAGTCATCTTGCCCATAAGGCACGGTTCGCAAGTACCAAGTGATTCATAATCAAGTGATTCGAAAAGTCCATCAGTATGGAGTTTCTTCATGTGCTTTACACCGATATGACACAAACGGCAGTGCCACAAATAAGTTGCACTATCATTATTAACTCTGCATCTTTTGGTTTCAACACTATGAATATGTGTATCACTACTATCGAGATTTAATAAAAATAGACCACTCTTCAAGGGTGCATGACCATAAAAGATATTACTCATATAAATAGAACAACCATTATTCTCTGATTTAAATGAATAACCGTCTCGCATCAAAAAAATCCAGATATAATGTTCATGCTCAACGCTGGCACCAAATAACAATTATTTAGGTCTAAAACTAATCCCGAAGGTAGATGTAGAGGTAGCGTGCCGACCACGATCACATCGACTTTGGAACCGTTTCCCACGCGCATCGTCACCTCGTCCTTGGCCAGTGCTCGCTTATTCCGTAGTCCCTGTTTCGAGTTGCAAATATTAGCAACAGAACCAGTATCAAATACCCAGGTGCTACTATGAGCTCTAGTAAGGTACACATCAATAACATGTATATCACATATACCTTTGTTCACTTTGCCATCCTTCTTATCCGCCAAATACTTGGGGCAGTTCCGCTTCCAGTGACCAGTCTGCTTGTAGTAGAAGCACTCAGTTTCAGGCTTAGGTCCAGACTTGGGTTTCTTCTCTTGAGCAGCAACTTGCTTGTTGTTCTTCTTGAAGTTCCCCTTGTTCTTCCCTTTGCCCCTTTTCTTGAAACTAGTGGTCTTGTTGGCCATCAACACTTGATGCTCCTTCTTGATTTCTACCTCCGCAGCTTTAGCATTGCGAAGAGCTCGGGAATAGTCTTGTTCATCCCTTGCATATTATAGTTCATCACAAAGCTCTTGTAGCTTGGTGGCAGTGATTGGAGAATTCTGTCAATGACGCTATCATCCGGAAGATTAACTCCCAGTTGAATCAAGTGATTATTATACCCAGACATTTTGAGTATATGCTCACTAACAGAACTATTCTCCTCCATCTTGCAGCTGTAGAACTTATTGGAGACTTCATATCTCTCAATCCGGGCATTTGCTTGAAATATTAACTTCAACTCCTGGAACATCTCATATGCTCCATGACGTTCAAAACGTCGTTGAAGACCCGGTTCTAAGCCGTAAAGCATGGCACACTGAACTATAGAGTAGTCATCAGCTTTGCTCTGCCAGACGTTCTTAACATCGTCAGTTGCATCAGCAGCAGGCCTGGCACCCAGCGGTGCTTCCAGGACGTAAATTTTCTGTGCAGCAATGAGGATAATCCTCAGGTTACGGACCCAGTCCGTGTAATTGCTATCATCATCTTTCAACTTTGCTTTCTCAAGGAACGCATTAAAATTCAACGGAACAACAGCACGAGCCATCTATCTACAAACAAACATAGACAAGCAAAATACTATCAGGTACTAAGTTCATGATAAATTTAGGTTCAATTAATCATATTACTTAAGAACTCCCACTTAGACAGACATCTCTCTAGTCTTCTAAGTGATCACGTGATCCAAATCAACTAAACCATAACCGATCATCACGTGAGATGGAGTAGTTTTCAATGGTGAACATCACTATGTTGATCATATCTACCATATGATTCACGCTCGACCTTTCGGTCTCCATGTTCCGAGGCCATATCTGCATATGCTAGGCTCGTCAAGTTTAACCTGAGTATTCCGCGTGTGCAAAACTGTCTTGCACCCGTTGTAGATGGACGTAGAGCTTATCACACCCGATCATCACGTGGTGTCTGGGCACGACGAACTTTGGCAACGGTGCATACTCAGGGAGAACACTTCTTGATAATTTTAGTGAGAGATCATCTTAAAATGCTACCGTCAATCAAAGCAAGATAAGATGCATAAAGGATAAACATCACATGCAATCAATATAAGTGATATGATATGGCCATCATCATCTTGTGCTTGCGATCTCCATCTCCGAAGCACCGTCGTGATCACCATCATCACCGGCGCGACACCTTGATCTCCATCGTAGCATCGTTGTCGTTACGCCATCTATTGCTTCTACGACTATCGCTACCGCTTAGTGATAAAGTAAAGCAATTACAGGGCGTTTGCATTTCATACAATAAAGCGACAATCATATGGCTCCTGCCAGTTGTCGATAACTTCGGTTACAAAATATGATCATCTCATACAATAAAATATAGCATCACGTCTTGACCATATCACATCACAACATGCCCTGCAAAAACAAGTTAGACGTCCTCTACTTTGTTGTTGCAAGTTTTACGTGGCTGCTACGGGCTTAGCAAGAATCGTTCTTACCTACGCATCAAAAACCACAACGATAGTTTGTCAAGTTGGTGTTGTTTTAACCTTCGCAAGGACCGGGCGTAGCCACACTCGATTCAGCTAAAGTGAGAGAGACAGACACCCGCCGGTCACCTTTAAGCAACGAGTGCTCGTAGCGGTGAAACCAGTCTCGCGTAAGCGTACACATAATGTCGGTCCGGGCCGCTTCATCTCACAATACCGCCGAACCAAAGTATGACATGATGGTAAGCAGTATGACTTATATCGCCCACAACTCACTTGTGTTCTACTCGTGCATATGACATCTACACATAAAACCTGGCTCTGATGCCACTCATGGGTAATGTAGTAATTTCAAAATTTTCCTACGCACACGCAAGATCATGGTGATGGCATAGCAACGAGAGGGGAGAGTGTTCGTCCACGTACACTCGTAGACCGTAAGCGGAAGCGTTATGACAACGCGGTTGATGTAGTCGTAAGTCTTCACGATCCGACCGATCCAAGCACCGAACGTACGGCACCTCCGAGTTCAGCACACGTTCAGCTCGATGACGATCCCCGGGCTCCGATCCAGGAAAGCTTCGAGGATGAGTTCCATCAGCACGACGGCGTGGTGACGATGATGATGCACTACCGGCGCAGGGCTTCGCCTAAACTCCACGATGATATGACCGAGGTGGAATATGGTGGAGTGGGGCACCGCACACGGCTAAGAAACGATCCGTAGATCAACTTGTGTCTATGGGGTGCCCCCTGCCCCCGTATATAAAGGAGGGAGGGGGAGGCCGGCCGACCCCTTTGGGCGCGCCAAGGGAGGAGTAGGACTCCTCCTTTCCTACTCCTACTAGGAGGGGGAAGGAAGGGGGAGAGGGGGAAGGAAAGAGGGCGGGCACCGCCCCCCTCCTAGTCCAATTCGGACCAGAGGGTGGCGGAGCGTGCGGCCCATGCTGGCCGCCCCTCTCTCCTTTCCCCTAAGGCCCATAAGGCCCAATACTCTCCCGGGGGGTTCCGGTAACCCCCCGGCACTCCGGTTTTCTCCGAAATCATCCGGAACACTTCCGGTGTCCGAATATAGTCGTCTAATATATCAATCTTTATGTCTCGACCATTTCGAGACTCCTCGTCATGTCCATGATCACATCCGGGACTCCGAACAAACTTCGGTACATCAAAACTTATAAACTCATAATAAAACTGTCATTGTAATTTTAAGCGTGCGGACCCTACGAGTTCGAGAACTATGTAGACATGACCTAGAACAATTCTCGGTCAATAACCAATAGCGGGACCTGGATGCCCATATTGGTTCCTACATATTCTACGAAGATCTTTATCGGTCAAACCGCATAACAACATACGTTGTTCCGTTTGTCATCGGTATGTTACTTGCTCGAGATTTGATCGTCGGTATCCAATACCTAGTTCAATATCGTTACCGGCAAGTCTCTTTACTCGTTCTGTAACACATCATCTTATAACTAACTCATTAGTTACAATGCTTGCAAGGCTTAGGTGATGAGTATTACCGAGAGGGCCCAGAGATACCTCTCCGCCAATCGGAGTGACAAAACCTAATCTCGAATTATGCCAACTCAACATGTACCTAAGGAAACACCTGTAGAGCACCTTTATAATCACCCAGTTACGTTGTGACGTTTGGTAGCACACAAAGTGTTCTTTCGGTAAACGGGAGTTGCACAATCTCATAGTTGCAGGAACTTTGTATAAGTCATGAAGAAAGCAATAGCAATATACTAAACGATCAATTGCTAGGCTAACGGAATGGGTCATGTCAATCACATCATTATCCTAATGATGTGATCCCATTAATCAAATGACAACACCTGTCTATGATTAGGAAACATAACCATCTTTGATTAATGAGCTAGTCAAGTAGAGGCATACTAGTGACTTTATGTTTGTCTATGTATTCACACATGTATCATGTTTCCGGTTAATACAATTCTAGCATGAATAATAAACATTTATCATGATATGAGGAAATAAATAATAACTTTATTATTGCCTCTAGGGCATATTTCCTTCATGACGAGGAGTCTCAAAATGGTCGAGACGTAAAGATCGATATATTGGACGCCTATATTCGGACATCAGAAAGGTTCCAAGTGATTCGGGTATTTTTCGGAGGACCGGGGAGTTACAGGAATTCACTGGGAGAAGTATTGGGCCTTATTGGGCCATACGGGAATAGAGGAGAGAGGCCAAAAGGAAGGAGGCGCGCGCCCCCCCTCTGGTCCGAATTGGACAAGGGGTGCAGCCTACATTTCCTTCTCCCTCTCCCCCTCTTTCCTTCTCTCCTACTCCGGAAAGGAAAGGGGAATCCTACTAGGACTTAGGAGTCCTAGTAGGACTCCCCACACTTGGCGCGCCCCCTCTAGGGCTGGCCTCTCCCTCCCTCCTTTATATATGGGGGCAGGGGGGCACATCTAAAAACAATAATTGATCTCTTGATCTCTTAGCCGTGTGCGGTGCCCCCCTCCACCATATTCCACCTCGGTTATATTGTAGCGGTGCTTAGGCGAAGCCCTGCGTTGGTAGCATCATCAACACCGTCATCATGCCGTCGTGCTGACGGAACTCTCCCGCAAAGCTCTGCTGGATCGGAGTTCGTGGGACGTCATCGAGCTGAACGTGTGCTGAACTCGAAGGTGCCGTACTTTCGGTACTTGATCGGTCGGATCGTGAAGATGTACGACTACATCAACCGCGTTGTGCTAACACTTCCGCTTTCGGTCTACGAGGGTACGTGGACAACACTCTCCCCTCTTGTTGCTATACATCACCATGATCTTGCGTGTGCGTAGGATTTTTTTTGAAATTACTACGTTCCCCAACAGTGGCATCCGAGTCTGGTTTTATACGTAGATGCTATATGCACAAGTAGAACACAAGTGAGTTGTGGGCGATACAAGTCATACTGCTTACCAGCATGTCATACTTTGGTTCGGCGGTATTGTTGGATGAAGCGGCCTGGACCAACATTACGCGTACGCTTACGCGAGACTGGTTCTACCGACGTGTTTTGCACATAGGTGGCTAGCGGGTGTCAGTTTCTCCAACTTTAGTTGAACCGAGTGTGGCTACGTCCGATCCTTGAGAAGGTTAAAACAGCACTAACTTGACGAACTATCATTGTGGTTTTCATGCGTAGGTAAGAACGGTTCTTGCTCAGCTCGTAGCAGCCACGTAAAACTTGCAACAACAAACATAGACAAGCAAAATACTATCAGGTACTAAGTTCATGATAAATTTAAGTTTAGTTAACCATATTATTTAAGAACTCCCACTTAGATAAACATCCCTCTAATCATCAAAGTTATCACGTGATCCAAATCAACTAAATCATAACCGATCATCACGTGAAATGGAGTAGTTTTCAATGGTGAATATCACTATGTTGATCATATCTACTATATGATTCACTCTCAACCTTTCGGTCTCAGTGTTCCGAGGCCATATCTGCATATGCTAGGCTCTTCAAGTTTAACCTGAGTATTCTGCGTGTGCAAAACTGGCTTGCACCCGTTGTAGATGGAATTAGAGCTTATCACACCCGATCATCACGTGGTGTCTGGGCACGACGAACTTTGGCAATGGTGCATACTCAGGGAGAACACTTTTATCTTGAAATTTAGTGAGAGATCATCTTATAATGCTACCGTCAATCAAAGCAAGATAAGATGCATAAAATATAAACATCACATGCAATCAATATAAGTGATATGATATGGCCATCATCATCTTGTGCTTGTGATCTCCATCTCCGAAGCACCGTCATGATCACCATCGTCACCGGTGAGACACCTTGATCTCCATTGTAGCATCATTGTTGTCTCGCCAACTATTGCTTCTACGACTATCGCTGCCGCTTAGTGATAAAGTAAAGCAATTACAGGGCGATTGCATTGCATACAATAAAGCGACAACCATATGGCTCCTGCCAGTTGTCGATAACTCGGTTACAAAACATGATCATCTCATACAATAAAATATAGCATCACGTCTTGACCATATCACATCACAACATGCCCTGCAAAAACAAGTTAGACGTCCTCTACTTTGTTGTTGCAAGTTTTACGTGGCTGCTACGGGCTGAGCAAGAACCGTTCTTACCTACACATCAAAACCACAACGGTAGTTCGTCAAGTTAATGTTGTTTTAACCTTCTCAAGGACCGGGCATAGCCACACTCGGTTCAACTAAAGTTGGAGAAACTGACACCCGCCAGCCACCTATGTGCAAAGCACGTTGGTAGAACCAATCTCGCGTAAGCATACGTGTAATGTCGGTCCGGGCCGCTTCATCCAACAATACCGCCGAACCAAAGTATGAAATGCTGGTAAGCAGTATGACTTGTATCGCCCACAACTCACTTGTGTTCTACTCGTGCATATAACATCTACGCATAAACCTAGCTCGGATGCCACTGTTGGGGAACGTAGTAATTTCAAAAAATTTCCTACGCACACGCAAGATCATGGTGATGCATAGCAATGAGAGGGGAGAGTGTATCCACATACCCTCATAGACCGAAAGCGGAAGCGTTAGCACAACACGGTTGATGTAGTTGTACATCTTCACGATCCGACCGATCAAGTACCAAACACACGGCACCTCCGAGTTCAGCACACGTTTAGCTCGATGACGTCCCTCGAACTCCGATCCAGTCGAGCTTAGAGGGAGAGTTCTGTCAGCACGACGACCTGGTGACGATGATGATGTTCTACCGACGCAAGGCTTCGCCTAAGCACCCCTACAATATTATCGAGGTGGACTATGGTGGAGGGGGCTACTGCACACGGCTAAGAGATCCAAGGGATCAATTGTTGTGTCTCCAAGGGGTGCCTCCCTGTTGGGGAACGTAGTAATTTCAAAAAAATTCCTACGCACACGCAAGATCATGGTGATGGCATAGCAAGGAGAGGGGAGAGTGTTGTCCACGTACCCTCGTAGACCGTAAGCGGAAGCGTTATGACAACGCGGTTGATGTAGTCGTACGTCTTCACGATTCGACCGATCCAAGCACCGAACGTACGGCACCTCCGTGTTCAGCACACGTTCAGTTCGATGACGTTCCCTGGGCTCCAATCCAGCTAAGCGTCGGGGATGAGTTCCGTCAGCACGACGGCGTGGTGACGATGATGATGTTCTACCGGCACAGGGCTTCGCCTAAACTCCGCGACGATATGACCGAGGTGGAATATGGTGGAGAGGGGCACCGCACACGGCTAAGAAATGATCCGTAGATCAACTTGTGTTGTGCCTAGAGGTGCCCCCTACCCCCGTATATAAAGGAGCCAGGGGGAGGGGTTCGGCCGGCCAGGAGGGGCGCGCCAGGAGGAGTCCTCCTCCCACCGGGAGTAGGACTCCCCCCCCCCCTTCCTTGTTGGAGTAGGAGAGAAGGAAAGAGGGGGAGAGGAGGAAGGAAAAAGGGGGCTGCACCCCTTGTCCAATTCGGACCAGAGGGGGGCTGCGCCCCTCCTTCCTTTCGGCCTCTCTCCTCTATTCCCGTATGGCCCAATAAGGCCCATATACTCCCCGACGAATTCCCGTAACTCTCCGGTACTCCGAAAAATACCCGAATGACTCGGAACCTTTCCGAACTCCGAATATAGTCGTCCAATATATCGATCTTTACGTATCGACTATTTCGAGACTCCTCGTCATGTCCCCGATCTCATCCGGGACTCCGAACTCCTTCGGTACATCAAAACTCATAAACTCATAATATAACTGTCATCGAAACCTTAAGCGTGCGGACCCTACGGGTTCGAGAACTATGTAGACATGACCTAGAACTATTCTTGGTCAATAACCAATAGTGGAACCTGGATGCCCATATTGGCTCCTACATATTCTACGAAGATCTTTATCGGTCAAACCGCATAACAACATACGTTGTTCCCTTTGTCATCGGTATGTTACTTGCCCGAGATTTGATCGTCGGTATCCAATACCTAGTTCAATCTCGTTACCGACAAGTCTCTTTACTCGTTACGTAATGCATCATCTCGTAACCAACTCATTGGTCACATTGCTTGCAAGGCTTATAGTGATGTGCATTACCGAGAGGGCCTAGAGATACCTCTCCGACAATCGGAGTGACAAAACCTAATCTCGAAATATGCCAACTCAACATGTACCTTCGGAGACACTTGTAGTACTCCTTTATAATCACCCAGTTACGTTGTGACGTTTGGTAGTACCCAAGTGTTCCTCCGATAAACGGGAGTTGCATAATCTCATAGTTACAGGAACATGTATAAGTCATGAAGAAAGCAATAGCAACATACTAAACGATCAAGTGCTAGGCTAACGGAATGGGTCATGTCAATCACATCATTCTCCTAATGATGTGACCTCATTAATCAAATGATAACACATGTCTATGGTTAGGAAACAAAACCATCTTTGATTAATGAGCTAGTCAAGTAGAGGCATACTAGTGACTATATGTTTGTCTATGTATTCACACATGTATCATGTTTCCGGTTAATACAATTCTAGCATGAATAATAAACATTTATCATGATGTAAGGAAATAAATAATAACTTTATTATTGCCTCTAGGGCATATTTCCTTCAGTCTCCCACTTGCACTAGAGTCAATAATCTAGTTCACATCATCATGTGATTCAACACCAATATTCACATCTATTATGTGATTAATACCCATAGTTCACATCGTCATGTGATCAACACCCAAAGGGTTTACTGGAGTCAATGATCTAGTTCACATCGCTATGTGATTAACACCCAAAGAGTACTAAGGTATGATCATGTTTTGCTTGTGAGAGAAGTTTAGTCAACGGGTCTGTCACATTCAGAGCCGTATGTATTTCGCAAATATTCTATGTCCACAATGCTCTGCACGGAGCTACTCTAGCTAATTGCTCCCACTTTCAATATGTATCCAGATTGAGACTTAGAGTCATCTGGATTGGTGTAAAAGCTTGCATCATTGTAACTTTAACGACGAGCTCTTTTATCACCTCCATAATCGAGAAACATCTCCTTAGTCCTCACTAAGGATATTCTTGACCCATGTCCAGTGATCTACTTATTAGATCAAAAATTGTATTCCTTTGCCAAACACAGAGCAAGGTATACAATAGGTCTGGTTCACGGCATAACATACTTTATAGAACCTATGACTGAGGCATAGGGAATGACTTTTCATTCTCTTTCTATTTTCTGCAATGGTCGGGTCTTGAGTCTTACTCAACTTCACACCTTGTAACACAGGCAAGAACTCCTTCTTTGACTGTTCCATTTTAAACTATTTCAAAAATTTATCAAGGTATGTACTCATTGAAAAATCTTATCAAGCGTCTTGATCTATCTATATAGATCTTGATGCTCAATGTGTAAGCAGCTTCACCAAGGTCTTGCTTTGAAAAACTCTTATTCAAGTATCCTTTTATGCTATCCAGAAATTCTATATCATTTCCAATCAACAATATGTCATCCACATATAATATTAGAAATGCTACAGAGCTCCCACTCACTTTCTTGTAAATACAGGCTTCTCCAAAAGTCTGTATAAAACCATATGCTTTGATCACACTATCAAAATGTTTATTCCAACTCCGAGATGCTTGCACCAGTCCATAAATGGATCGCTGGAGCTTGCACACTTTGTTAGCACCTTTTGGATCAACAAAACCTTCTGGTTGCATCATATACAACTCTTCTTCCAGAAATCCATTCAAGAATGCAGTTTTGACATCCATTTGCCAAATTTCATAATCATGAAATGCAGCAATAGCTAACATGATTCGGACAGACTTAAGCATCGCTACGGGTGAGAAAGTCTCATCATAGTCAACCCCTTGAACTTGTCGAAAACCTTTCGCAACAAGTCGAGCTTTATAGACAGTTACATTACCATCAGCGTCAGTCTTCTTCTTAAAGATCCATTTATTCTCAATGGCTTGCCGATCATCGAGCAAGTCAACCAAAGTCCATACTTTGTTTTCATACATGGATCCCATCTCATATTTCATGGCCTCTAGCCATTTTTGCGGAATCTGGGCTCATCATCACTTCCTCATAGTTCGTAGGTTCATCATGGTCAAGTAACATGACTTCCAGAATAGGATTACCGTACCACTCTGGTGCGGATCTTACTCTGGTAGACCTACGAGGTTCAGTAGAAACTTGATCTGAAGTTTCATGATCAATATCATTAGCTTCCTCACTAGTCGGTGTAGTTGTCACAGGAACCGGTTCTTGTGATGAACTACTTTCCAACAAGGGAGTAGATACAGTTATCTCATTAAGTTCTAGTTTCCTCCCACTCACTTCTTTCGAGAGAAACTCCTTCTCTAGAAAGGATCCGATTTTAGCAACGAAAATCTTGCCCTTCAGATCTGTGATAGAAGGTGTACCCAATAGTCTCTTTTGGGTATCCTATGAAGACACATTTCTCCGATTTGGGTTCGAGCTTATCTGGTTGAAACTTTTTCACATAAGCATTACAGCCCCAAACTTTAAGAAACGACAACTTGGGTTTCTTGCTAAACCACAGGTCATATGGTGTCGTCTCAACGGATTTAGATGGTGCCCTTTTTAACGTGAATGCAGCTGTCTCTAATGCATAACCCCAAAACGATAATGGTATATAAATAAGAGACATCATAGATCGCACCATATCCAATAAAGTGCGGTTACGACGTTCAGACACACCATAACGTTGTGGTGTTCCAGGTGGCGTGAGCTGTGAAACTATTCCATATTGTTTTAATTGAAGACCAAACTCGTAACTCAAATATTCGTCTCTGCGATCAGATCGCAGAAACTTTATTTTCTTGTTACGATGATTTTTCCACTTCACTCTGAAATTCTTTGAACCTTTCAACTATTTCAGACTTATGTTTCATCAAGAAGATATACTTATATCTGCTCAAATCATCTCGTGAAGGTCAGAAAATAATGATACCCGCCACGAGCATCAACACTCATTGGACCGCATACATCGGTATGTATTATTTCCAATAAGTCACTAGCTCGTTCCATTGTTCCGGAGAACGGAGTTTTAGTCATCTTGCCCAAAAGGCACGGTTCGCAAGCATCAAATGATTCATAACCAAGTGATTCCGAAAATCCATCTTTATGGAGTTTCTTCATGCGCTTTACACCGATATGACCCAAACGGCAGTGCCACAAATAAGTTGCACTATCATTATCAAGTTTGCATCTTTTGGTATCAATATTATGAATATGTGTATCACTACGATCGAGATCCAACAAACTATTTTCATTGGGTGTATGACCATCAAAGGTTTTATTCATTTAAACAGAACAACAATTATTCTCTGATTTTAAATGAATAATCGTATTGCAATAAACATGATCAAATCATATTCATGCTCAACGCAAACGCTAAATAACATTTATTTAGGTTCAACATTAATCCCGAAAGGAGTGTGCGATGATGATCATATCAATCTTGGAACCACTTCCAACACACATCGTCACTTCACCCTCAACTAGTTTCTGTTTATTCTGTAACTCCTGTTTCGAGTTACTAATCTTAGCAACCGAACAAGTATCAAATACTCAGGAGTTACTATAAACACTAGTTAGGTACACATCAATAATCTGTATATCAAATATACCCTTGTTTAGTTTGCCATCCTTCTTATCCACCAAATATTCAGGGTATTTCCGTTTCCAGTGACCATTTCCTTTGCAGTGTAAGCACTCAGTTTCAGGCTTTGGTTCAGCTTTGGGCTTCTTCATGGGATTGACAACTTGCTTGACATTCTACTTGAAGTTCCCTTTCTATCCCTTTGCCCTTTTCTTGAAACTAGTGGTCTTGTCAATCATCAACACTTGATGCTCTTTCTTGATTTCTACCTTCATCGATTTCAACATCACGAAGAGCTCGGGAGTCGTTTTCGTCATCCCTTGCATACTATAGTTCATCACAAAGTTCTACTAACTTGGTGATGGTGACTAGAGAATTCTGTCAATCACTATCTTATCTGGAAGATTAACTCCCACTTGATTCAAGCGATTGTAGTACCCAGACAATCTGAGCACATGCTCACTAGTTGAGCGATTCTCCTCCATCTTTTAGCCATAGAACTTGTTGGAGACTTCATATCTCTCAACTCGGGTATTTGCTTGAAATATTAACTTCAACTCCTGGAACATCTCATATGGTCCATGACATTCAAAACGTCTTTGAAGTTCCGATTCTAAGCCGTTAAGCATGGTGCACAAAACTATCAAGTAGTCATCATATTGAGCTAGCCAAACGTTCATAACGTCTGCATTTGCTCCTGCAATAGGTCTGTCACCTAGCGGTACATTAAGGACATAATTCTTCTGTGCAGCAATGAGGATAAACCTCAAATCACGGATCCAATCCGCATCATTGCTACTAACATCTTTCAACACAATTTTCTCTAGGAACATATCAAAATAAACATATGAAAGCAACAACGCAAGCTATTGATCTACAACATAATTTGCAAAATACTACCAGGACTAAGTTCATGATAAATTAAAGTTCAATTAATCATATTACTTAAGAACTCCCACTTAGATAGACATCTCTCTAGTCATCTAAGTGATCACGTGATCCAAATCAACTAAACCATGTCCGATCATCACGTGAGATGGAGTAGTTTCAATGGTGAACATCATTATGTTGATCATATCTACTATATGATTCACGCTCGACCTTTCGATCTCCGTGTTCTGAGGCCATATCTGTATATGCTAGGCTCGTCAAGTTTAACCCGAGTATTCCGCGTGTGCAACTGTTTTGCACCCGTTGTATTTGAACGTAGAGCCTATCACACCCGATCATCACGTGGTGTCTCAGCACGAAGAACTTTCGCAACGGTGCATACTCAGGGAGAACACTTCTTGATAATTAGTGAGAGATCATCTTATAATGCTACCGTCAAGCAAAACAGAATAAGATGTATAACAGATAAACATCATATGCAATCAAAATATGTGACATGATATGGCCATGATCATCTTGCGCCTTTTGATCTCCATCTCCAAAGTACTGTCATGATCTCTATCGTTACCGGCACGACACCGTGATCTTCATCATCTTGATCTATATCAATGTGTCGTCACATGGTCGTCTCGCCAACTATTGCTCTTGCAACTATTGCTATCGCATAGCGATAAAGTAAAGCAATTATTTGGCACTTGCATCTTATGCAACAAAGAGACAACCATAGGGCTTCTACCAGTTGCCGATAACTTCAACAAAACATGATCATCTCATACAACAACTTATATCTCATCACGTCTTTACCATATCACATCACAACATGCCCTGCAAAAACAAGTTAGACGTCCTCTACTTTGTTTTTGCAAATTTTACGTGGCTGCTACGGTTTGAGCAAGAACAGTTCTTACCTACGCATCAAAACCACAACGATAGTTTGTCAAGTTGGTGCTGTTTTAACCTTCGCAAGGACCGGGCGTAGCCACACTCGGTTCAACTAAAGTTGGAGAAACAGACACCCGCTAGTCACCTATGTGCAAAGCACGGCGGTAAAACCAGTCTCGCGTAAGCGTACGCGTAATGTCGGTCCGGGCCGCTTCATCCAACAATACCGCCGAACCAAAGTATGACATGCTGGTAAGCAGTATGACTTGTATCGCCCACAACTCACTTGTGTTCTACTCGTGCATATAACACCAACGCATAAAACCTAGGCTCGGATGCCACTTGGGGAACGTAGTAATTTCAAAAAAATTCCTACGCACACGCAAGATCATGGTGATGGCATAGCAACGAGAGGGGAGAGTGTTGTCCACGTACCCTCGTAGACCGTAAGCGGAAGCGTTATGACAACACGGTTGATGTAGTCGTACGTCTTCACGATTCGACCGATCCAAGCACCGAACGTACGGCACCTCCGTGTTCAGCACACGTTCATCTCGATGACGTTCCCCGGGCTCCAATCCAGCTAAGCGTCGGGGATGAGTTCCGTCAGCACGACGGCGTGGTGACGATGATGATGTTCTACCGGCGCAGGGCTTCGCCTAAACTCCGCGACGATATGACCAAGGTGGAATATGGTGGAGGGGGGCACCGCACACGGCTAAGGAACGATCCGTAGATCAACTTGTGTTGTGCCTAGAGGTGCCCCCTGCCCCCGTATATAAAGGAGACAGGGGGAGGGGTTCGGCCGGCCAGGAGGGGCGCGCCAGGAGGAGTCCTCCTCCCACCGGGAGTAGGACTCCCCCCCTTCCTTGTTGGAGTAGGAGAGAAGGAAAGAGGGGGAGAGGAGGAAGGAAAAAGGGGGCTGCACCCCTTGTCCAATTCGGACCAGAGGGGGGCTGCGCCCCTCCTTCCTTTCGGCCTCTCTCCTCTATTCCCGTATGGCCCAATAAGGCCCATATACTCCCCGACGAATTCCCGTAACTCTCCGGTACTCCGACAAATACCCGAATGACTCGGAACCTTTCCGAACTCCGAATATAGTCGTCCAATATATCGATCTTTATGTCTCGACCATTTTGAGACTCCTCGTCATGTCCCAGATCTCATCCGAGACTCCGAACTCCTTCGGTACATCAAAAGTCATAAACTCATAATATAACTGTCATCGAAACCTTAAGCGTGCGGACCCTACGGGTTCGAGAACTATGTAGACATGACCTAGAACTATTCTTGGTCAATAACCAATAGCGGAATCTGGATGCCCATATTGGATCCTACATATTCTACGAAGATTTTTGTCGGTCAAACCGCATAACAACATACGTTGTTCCCTTTGTCATTGATATGTTACTTGCCCGAGATTTGATCATCGGTATCCAATACCTAGTTCAATCTCGTTACCGACAAGTCTCTTTACTCGTTACGTAATGCATCATCCCGTAACCAACTCATTGGTCACATTGCTTGCAAGGCTTATAGTGATGTGCATTACCGAGAGGGCCCAGAGATACCTCTCCGACAATCGGAGTGACAAAACCTAATCTCAAAATATGCCAACTCAACATGTACCTTCGGAGATACCTGTAGTGCTCCTTTATAATCACCCAGTTACGTTGTGACGTTTGGTAGTACCCAAAGTGTTCCTCCGGTAAACGGGAGTTGCATAATCTCATAGTTACAGGAACATGTATAAGTCATGAAGAAAGCAATAGCAACATACTAAATGATCAAGTGCTAGGCTAACGGAATGGGTCATGTCAATCACATCATTCTCCTAATGATGTGACCTCATTAATCAAATGACAACACATGTCTATGGTTAGGAAACAAAACCATCTTTGATTAATGAGCTAGTCAAGTAGAGGCATACTAGTGACTATATGTTTGTCTATGTATTCACACATGTATCATGTTTCCGGTTAATACAATTTTAGCATGAATAATAAACATTTATCATGATGTAAGGAAATAAATAATAACTTTATTATTGCCTCTAGGGCATATTTCCTTCACTCCCTCCCCGTATATGAAGGAGTGGAGGAGGGGGAGGAGGGCGGCCACCCTAGGCGCGCCCCATGAGGAGTCTACTCCCACCGGGAGTAGGACTCCCCCCTTCCAAGTGGGAGTAGTGGAGGAGAGGGAAGGAGAGAGAGGGGGGAAAGGAAAGGGGGCACCGCCCCCCTCCTTGTCCAATTCGGACTGGTGGGGAGGGGGGGCGCGGCAGCCCTTGGCCGCCCCTCCTCTTCTCCACTAGGGCCCAATAGTCCCATTAGTCTCCCCGAGGGGTTCCGG
>NC_041383.1:673025463-673048628 GCF_002162155.2 Triticum dicoccoides | reverse complement strand
ACTCCGATATATGCCCGATACTCCCCGAAACCATTCCGGTGTCCGTACATAGTAGTCCAATATATCAATCTTTATGTCTCGACCATTTCGAGACTCCTCGTCATGTCCGTGATCATATCCGGGACTTCGAACTACCTTCAGTACATCAAAACTTATAAACTCATAATATAACTGTCATCTAACTTTAAGCGTGCGGACCCTACGGGTTCAAAAACTATGTAGACATGACCGAGACACGTTTCCGGTCAATAACCAATAGCGGAACATGGATGCTCATATTGGCTCCCACATATTCTACGAAGATCTTTTATCGGTCAAACCGCATAACAACATACGTTGTTCCCTTTGTCATCGGTATGTTACTTGCCCGAGACTCGATCATCGGTATCTCAATACCTAGTTCAATCTCATTGCCGGCAAGTCTCTTTACTCGTTACGTAATGCATCATCCCGGAACTAACTCATTATCTATATTGCTTGCAAGGCTTATAGTGATGTGCATTACCTAGAGGGCCCAGAGATACCTCTCCGACAATCAGAGTGACAAATCCTAATCTCGAAATACGTCAACTCAACAAGTACCTTCGGAGACACCTGTAGAGCATGTTTATAATCACCCAGTTACGTTGTGACATTTGGTAGCACACAAAGTGTTCCTCCGGTAAGCGGGAGTTACATAATCTCATAGTCATAGGAACATGTATAAGTCATGAAGAAAGCAATAGCAACATACTAAACAATCAAGTGCTAAGCTAACGGAATGGGTCAAGTCATGATGTGATCCCGTTAATCAAATGACAACTCATGTCTATGGTTAGGAAACTTAACCATCTTTGATTAACGAGCTAGTCATGTAGAGGCATACTAGTGACACTATGTTTGTCTGTGTATTCACAGATGTATTATGTTTCCGGTTAATACAATTCTAGCATGAATAATAAACATTTATCATGAAATAAGAAAATAAATAATAACTTTAGTATTGCCTCTAGAGCATATTTCCTTCAGTTGGCGGGTGGGAGGTAGGTGGTCGCCTGCCACGCGACCCCGGCGCGGACGTTCGACGCGTCCGGTCGCTGTCCGCCGCAACCCAAACCCGGCGCATGTTTGCGCTCGAAATGGGTCGGCACGGACACAAAACGGACCAGATGGGTCCAGGCCGTCGCGCGTTGGGCCGTCTGGTTTGTTCCTTTTACCCCGAACAGACGGGGTCGAACGGGATGGGATCGCGCGGTGGAGTTGTGCTTATACGTGCGGACGACGGTGGTGCGGTTTGTGGATTCCTCATGAGTCTTCCAGAAAGAAAAACGATGGAGAAGGACGAACTGATCACACAACCACCCAAGTTAAGCTGCGGACGGGTGCATGTACGGCTGTACCTGGTCACATCACGCACACCCACGAACACTGCATGCAGGCCTAGCCACCGGCCCACGTGAACTGCATCCATCCACAACCATCGGCCGACAAACAGGATGGTTGACCGTGAACCAATCTGTGGTTGATGGTTAGAGGAACAATGGTATCTCCAGTCTATCAGGGTTCAAGTCCTGGTGCTCGTATTATTCCTGGATTTATTTCAGAATTTTTGGCGATGCGCTTTCAGTGGGAGGAGACGTTTCCGTCGACGACGAGGCGCCTACTGTGACTTCGTAAATTTCAAGATGACATGCCGGCTCAGTCTTTCGGAGGTGCCAATAGAAGTAGGGTGTGCGTGTGTGCGTTCATAGGGTGAGTGTATGCGTGTATGTATGAGCGCTTGCGTTTGTACTGATGTTAAAAAAATAGGATGGTTGACCAGGAGATAAAATTGAGCAGAAAATGCAACGCGCACAGAAAACGTACCCAGCTCAATCCCCCACTAATTAACGTGTCCTATCTCGATTGGTCAGATTTTCACTGATAGAAGAAAAGTCAAAAAAATAAGGTAAATCAAACCTAGCTAGGTTTAGTATATTTAGAATGTACTTTTGCAGTACATTTATTCTAGTGCTCTACCATCGCTGAAAGACTAATTGAACAATTTTCACACACGTTTATAAGGTTGTATACTACATGTGTGTATAATTTCAAGATGATGTACATCATGGTGATAGCTACAGAAAGATGATAAAATCGTGATTTTAAAAATGGCGGACATAAAATGCACGAACTTGTCTTTTTTGTGTAGCTCTCGTCATAATGTATTTTATCATCAGACATTACACATATGTAAAAAAGAACATCCATATGAATGTGTATGATTTTTTCCAGATGTTTTTTGAAACTTCAGAATGTAATATTCAATTTATTTTTTTCAGAAAAATGAGCTCCATGGAGCTTGTCCTCCAAAATGTCCTACTCATATTTTTCTCTAGTTATAACATAGATGATAAATTGGTGATTTCTCATCCATATAATCTTCATCCTGCGAGGTATTATGAGTGACAATCCTTATCTTGGAATTGGCTAATATTTGCTGAACATGAAGTAATATATATCTAACATTCTAGTGAGATTTTTCTAGTGAATAGGCTCAACAAGTCTAGTGAGCTTTTGCATTGTTATATTATACATGGTTTTCTCCTTCATAAACTTTGTCACACAAGAAAATTATTCCTACCTCTGGCACTGGGGCGCTTTTCCCTTAATGGACTGTTTCATTAAATAAATTTCAAAATGTCCTAGAGACAGGTTTGTACCGTTTTGGAACCTTTCATGTGTTTTTTTCTTTTTCTGTGTATTTTTTCGTGCTTTATCAGATTCTTTGGATTTTTTTCCTTTTCCCATCTTTCCCTTGTGACCATGAGGTCATGGGTTCAAGTCCTGGAAACAGCCTCTTACAGAAATGTAGGGAAAGGCTGCGTACTATAGACCCAAAGTGGTCGGACCCTTTCCTGGACCCTGCGCAAGCGGGAGCTACATGCACCAGGTTGCCCTTTCCATCTTTCAATTTCCCCATTTTGTTTCTGTAAATATATGCATACTTTTTTACACTAGTAAGCGTGCACGTGCAACGCACGAATGAGCATAAGAGTAAACCTGTTTTTTTTTGCCCCGATGTAAGAGTAAACTTCCTTGTACATCCTAGTAATTAAACAATTATTTAAATAAGCACAATTGCTAAGTGGATAGATTTAGCACGTCATCTTCTTAACTCATCTTTTTAGATAGATTTTGCAATGTTGTTATGGATATAACGAGATATGAACGAATGTGCACAAGCTATACAGTGGAATAATAATATATGGTGATGTCGAAAGTTGGATATAAAAACTGTCATAAGTTGGTGATGTCAAAGAAGGTCTTCATTAGGTGTTGGACTTACAAAAATTTAGTGATGTCAAAAGTTGGAATGTCATAAACATTCGTATGTCAAAATGAAACCTCCATGCTTGATCCTTATATACAAGAAAAATGGAAATAATATATTTTACTATGTTTCTGCAAGAGAAAATCAACATTGTGCCTGCATTGGCCAAGTTGAGACAAAGCACGTTCAGGCAAGGGTTGTTATACACTTCTCCACTTTCTCTATACAACAAGGTATCTTTTGTTACGAAAAGACTTCTTTTTCAACATTGAGTTCTAACATGCAACCATCAAGGAAAGTTAATCAACATTGAGTTCAAAAATAGGTAGCTTGTACTATGATGCCATCGTGGAGGTACCAGTTCGAGATAGTGCAGACGCATGGCATGGATCTACATCACGCTGTAAGATGAAAACTCCCTAAGATTCACATATAAGAAAGAAACTGTGGAAACCATAGAGCATTTTCATTTCACAACAGGAACCTAGCTATTTTCCTGCTTGGTATCCAAACCAAACATTTTCATTTTGTTAAATGTATTTTTCTGTTCACTCATGGGGCACTGGTATATGATAGTTTATACAATACTTTATTATGTGTAGCCGGATTAACTTCAATTCAACAGCTACCGTAGTCACACCTCATGCTTCACGGCAAAACTTTAAATTACAAAACACAGACTTCCAGTGGACGAGAACTCTGTTATGTTAGAATGGAAGAACATATAGAAGTAAATGAGAACATACCGTATCTTGTTATTATGCAGTAATGACAATACCGTATCAACAACTCGGAGCACCGCTTCCTTTCAAATATGTTCATACTGGAAGTGGCGAGAAGGAAAATGTCAGATCTTGCAACAGAAAAGAAGACTGGAAATTAGGTGAAAATAAGAAAACAAGTTGCATGCAATCGAAACATCGTACTCCCTCCGTTCCTAAATGTAAGTCTTTGTAGAGATTCCACTATGAACTAGATACGAATGTATATAGATGCATTTTAAGTGTGGATTCATTCATTTTGCTCCGTATGTAGTCCACCTAGTGAAATCTCTATAAAGACTTACATTTAGGAACGGAGGGAGTATTTTCTATATTATCTCATTTCACTCCTGACGCTAGCCGAAGAGCAACGCTGACTTCTCCTTCCATCTATGCGTGAATGTGAATACGTTGGAGAGCATGACGTAGTAGGCCTCATGAGCAGGGTACTCTATAAACCTCAATTCTGGCTGCCCAAATAAAATCTGAACTTTGGTTTTATTAGATAAAGTTGAAAACGTGTACACGGGCAGTGAAAAACTTTACAAAGTATTGCCCTTAAATAAAAATGCAGATAATACAAATGCACTTCAGCATTAGCAATACTCCACTCTATACTTGTGCAACTGGAACCTGACGTTTGTACCTAAAATGCACTTCACCATTGGCTGCTCGACGGCACTGCTCGGCACTCAGGAGTCATTTAATTGCGTCGAGGCTGACTTCGTGCCTCAGCACCACGTTCATGACCTAGCAAGAACTACAAAATACAGTAGTAAAGTAGCAGCAGTCTGATGCGCACCTCGTGCTCGTGTGCTTCACGCTGAGCTGGCCTGCGCACGAGGCACGACACACATGTTGTCGCCAAGCTCGCCGCCCGTGCAGGCCCGCCACCACTCGTCGGGCAGCCGCTGGGCCGCAAGGCACCTCGGCCATGCTGGCCGTGCGTGTCGCCGCGATTGCGCTAGCTTGCAAGCTGGCCGCCTCCGCGTGCAATGTTGCTGGCCCTGCTGTCCGAGCTCAATCCAACGCGTACGCCGCCGCCGGTCTCTGTTTGAGCATGCTGTCGGTTACCGCTGCCATGCGCCTGCGCCAAGCCCCGGCCTCCTGGTCGTTCCCGCCGTCGCCCCGGCGTCCCACTTGCTGTCCGTGAGACCGTCATGTCACACGAGGCGCGCCCAGGACGCACTGCCGTCATGCCCATGCCATGCCCGCTGAGCGCGAGTTCCACTGTGAACCGTTTCGACCACCCCCATAACAGGCCTGCTTCCCCGCGATGCCACACGCGCCGCCCGGCCCGCCGGCCGGAGCATGCGGCCTTCGCCTGCCATCGTCGACAACCATTAATCGTCTGCCGTCGCCGCTCGGACGTTTGGGGATAACCCTAACACCGCCGTCTGACACGGGCCACGCCATCGTGGGCCGAGCGCCGCGCGCTCCGGTACATCACCGACAGCGTGGCTCCACCCCCGCCCCCCGACGGCCCTCCTGGACGAATCAATCGCAGCGGCGGCTCCTCATCCTCTTTGTTTCGTTGCTAGATGGCCGGCAGTTTCTTTTTTTTTTTTGTTGCCGTGCGTGCGTGATTGTAGGGCTCAAGGACGTGGTCGGCTGGGCGCGGAGTTTGTTACTTTCCTCCGCGGTGGAGTATGGTCAGCCAACTTAAATTGCTAAATATACACAAACAACGTATTAGGTTAACTTTAGCTGTTAGATTAAGTTTAACGGGCTAATCGTACGGTTGTAATAGGTCTATGTATATTTGTGGGGTGCACTTAAAAAAGATAATGTTTAATCTTTTATAAGTAGTATAGACAAGTTATGCATTTTTCATATATGCATGAAACATATTATTGATATATCTTGAATTTTTTTCGAATACATGAGGAACAGTTTTTTCAAATACATGTTTTGTACTTTTTCAAATACATATTAATATTTCCAACCACACGTTGAACAATTTTTGAATGGCGTGCAACATTTTTTAGATTATGTGAACAGTTTTTTTATTGAATTAACATTTTTAAAATTTTAAATACATATAGAAAGGCGTGAATATATTTTTTTAGATGTCACAAACTTTTTTGTTACTGGAACGATTTTTTAAAAAATATATGAAAATTTTATTACATTGTGTTAACATCTTTAAAAAATTACAAACTTTTTTAAACGCGTTATCATCTTTTTAAATAGCAAGTACATTTTCTGATTGATAGAAGTCATTTTTTTCTAAATTATGTGAACATGTTTCCTACACGTATTAACGTTTTTTTTGAATGTCACAAACATATTTTGGAAATGCGCAAGCATTTTTTAAATGTTAGTCACATTTTTTTTAATGCAATCAACATTTTATGAAAGTTGCGTAATTGCTTTTACACTAAATGAACATTTTTTAAACGCGTGATGAAAATTTGAAAAAATATGAAGTGTTTTTTTATTTCAGAAATATAAATAAAATTAATAAAACAAAAAATCAAGAGAAATATTATACAAGAAATGAGAAAACTAAAAGAAAAACCAGACTACAAACTACAACAGAACAAAAAAACCAGAAAATCGGACAAGCGCAACGAAGCTTCTCCTTCCTAGGCCGGCCTAGTAGCTATCTATTGTAGGCGACGCTGGCTTGCTAGAAGCGAGGTATAGTCATGTCCTTCGGCTACACATAAAAGGTAATCTTTGAGTATGTGAACGCATCCGGTGGACTGGGAGGCAGCCCAGCCGCATTTTGATTCTACCGTGATCAGCCCAACTGCATTGTGATTCAGGCGTGCTCGGCCCATCTAAAAAAGTGCAGTGAATAAAAGTTTGGTCCAAATTTCAACTTTGCATTCATGTTGCTTGCCATCAGAGAAAATCACCACATACTCCCTCCGTCCTTTAAAGAGTGTACTTCCAACTTTGTTGGAGGGTCAAACTATCTCAATGTTTGACCGAGTTTGTGCAAAAATATATCAATGTTTATGAAACCAAATAGGTATATGGTGAAAATATATTTTATCATGAATCTAATGCTACTAATTTGATGGCATAAATGTTGGTGCATTATTATATAAATACGGTCAAACATAAAAAGGTTTGACTTGCAATAAAACTGGAAGTACACTCTTCAAAGGACGGAGGGAGTAGGTAGACCTCTGCTTTAGCGCCTTAAGCCCTAGTGGAGTTGTTGGCGCTCACGTGCGTCGTAGTGGGTTGCGGGGACCATATTGCAGTCTGCTCGCTGCTGCTCGCTTGGGTTGACTTTTTCCTCGCTCGCTAGCGTATTGTTCGGCTACTGGTTTTCATTGGAAAAAAAGGCCACTCCACATTTTCTTGTAAAAAAATGTAAATTCTAAAAAACAGAAAATTAAAGATAAAAAATTATAATAACTTTGCAACACACAAAAGTTAATGAATTCAAAAAAGTTTGCAGTTTTGAAAAAAGTTAGCGACTCTGGAAGAAAAATAAAAAGGAAAAAGGAAACAAAACTGAACAGAAAAAACCAGCCAAAACACAGAGAAACCCTAACCCTAGAAAACCGGCCATGAAAACTAGGGTAACCTTATAGAAATTCCCAAAATCGAAGGGCCTGTTCGGAATAAAGGGAAGAAAATCAGAGGATTGGGAAACAACACGGGAACTGGAAAGGAATAGAGGTACAGGACACAGGAAGGGAAATCGTTGTGCTGCATACAGAATTGCCGTTCGCGACAGAGGAAATAGAATCAGAGGAAATTAGCTCATGCAGGTCCCACCTAGTTATTTTTAAATGCTAAAAAGATGAGCACCAGCTGTTTCTGTGCATGTGGGTCCAAATCGTGCATGGTTCGCATCAGCCTTTCCCCTCCTTGCCTCAGGCCTACGCGAAAACAAGAGCCCCGGGTGGATGTTTCTCTTCCCGTGAAAACGCAGGAGCTGGTAACTTTCCATCAGATTGGAACGAGCACATTCCTTCGTACCGAACGCATAAAACACAGCGATTCCGATACCTGTCTACACATCAGCGCCAATCCGGTAGTACCTGTTAAGAGCTCCTCGAAAATTCCTCAGTGATGGCCTATCCGATACCTGTGTACACATCAGCGCCAACTACCCTAAGGCAATTTTCGAGGAGCTCTTAACCGGCGCCGAGGGCGCCGGTTGGAGTTTCTGGCGCGTACACGGCTACTCGTATGAGCCGGCCCATCACTAGGCAAAGCGAAATCGCTCGCTAGTGCAAACCTTCATAGGTTTCGGTTAACAGTTGACCGGTCAATGGTTGATCAGTTACTATTCAACCGTTAATATTTGAAAAAATCACAAAAAAATCGCAAAAATTGAAAAAGTTCATGAATTCGGAAATATTCACTGATTTGGGAGAAATTTTAAAAAATTTGAAAATAGTTCTCGGATTGGAAAAATGGTTCATTGATTTTGAAAAATAGTGCATCAAATTTGAAATGAAACATTATCAATTTTGTAATGAAAAAAATCACGAAATTTTAAAAAAACATTGATTTCAAATGAAATATTATCAATTTTTTAAAAGTTCATTAAATTTGAAAAATATTCATTGGTTTTGAAAAAAATATCATTGATTTCGAAAAAAGTTCATATAATTATGTAAAATTTATCAAAATTAAAAAAACTCATCAAATTTAAAAAAAAATAAAAATTAAAAAATAAAAGTAAAATGGAAGATAAATAGTCTAGGAAACCAAATAACAAAGAAGAAGACCTCATAAGAGCTCCTTGTGCGCCGGCTCATCATAAGACCGACAACCGTTTATATCCTTTTCTTTTTCTTGTTCTTTGGTCGATTTAGCTCCTGGTTTTTTCTTACTTCTTTTGGTTTTCACATATTTCTTACCTACCCCTAAAAAAGGCATTTCTTACCTTTTTACCTTTTTTATTCTTTTTTTACTCTTTACTCATAAGTAAAAACACATTTTATTGTTTGTATATGATTTAAAATACCGGAGTATTTGTTTCCGAAATACACGGCTAGTTATTTCCAATAGACGTGGAGATTACATACATGAAAAATATTTTTGTATACATGCGATGAAAATTCTTATATACACGTCAAATAACATGATGAACATTTATTCATATACAGTAAACATTTTAAAATACAAAGTTTCATTTTTATATAAACTAATAATATATATTTAAAATACTGACCCCATTTAAATAAATTTTAGTACAAATTTAAAATATGTTGACGTGATTATCAAAAACTCCTTTCAATTTTTCCTTCCTCTTTACGAAAACAAATCAAAGAAGGAGAAAAATGCACCAGGGCTCATAATGCGAGATCATGTGTCATTCATTTCATTGTGAGATATGGTGTATTTTAGACAAACATTGTGAGATATGTTAATCCTTATTTGATGCCCCTTTTCGTCAAATAGCATGGCAAATGCGTAGGGCTGCGCCAATGGGTTGGGGCCCATTAATATGTTTTGCTAGTTTTCTTTACGGTTTATGGTCTGTTTTTTTCTTTGCTTTTATTATTCTTTCATTTGCCCGCGTCGTTGCGGACGGGATCGTGACCATCAACATCTCATCACCAGAGACCGTCAGCTGGGTCAAAAATGCCATTACCGTCACGGGACAATCATTCCATTTGGCTCAAGCTGCCATCCATAGATCGTTATCTTTTTCTTTTTGAGGGAACATGATCGTTATCTTTACCGGGCGAGGTGGATTCTATCACGTCCGTTTAATGTCCCATTCATCCGTATGCCGCATTAAACATGCTCGTCGGCCGAAAAATCCAACTCCGGCGCCAGCTCATTCACGCACCCGGATGTTTGGCCCCACCGGCATCCATTATTTAAAGGTGGCCACACCCGGCTCACATCATAACACAACCATCCACTCCATATCATCCTCCCGTTCACCACATCCACTATGACCGCGAGCGGGAATGCATTGTGGGAGGGCCCCTCGATAGAGCAGAAGCACGAGGCGGTCGCCCTCGCGGATAGAGGCCGGCATGCCGGCCAGCTCTCTGGAGGTCTTCGACGACGACCCTACGATGGAGATGGGCTCAGACGACGAATTCGCGCTGGAGCCCGCCCTGGTGCATGCCGGCTTGACGATGGAGTAGGCGCAGACACAATTTCAAGCCGCCATGACAGAGGAGCAGCCGGCGTTTCGACAGGTCCAGGAGGAGCAACGGTACAACATGTTCCTTCTCGATTAACACTGGCTGGCGGAGGGCCAAATATACGGCGAGCGAGCGAGCTAGGAAGCCATTGCGGCCATGGCCGAGGCGAAACCTAACTTCCTCGCCGAGCAGCAGGCGCTCTATGAGGCCGCCCACGCTCACGCCGCCGCTCGCAACATAGAGGCGGCACAGCCGGTCGCGAAGGCAGTGCTGGTAGCGCAGACGATCCTGGACAAGAACGCCGCCAACTGCGCTTCCTACGCACCGCCAAACACCGTGTGTCCGCGCCGGTGAGATGACAAGCGTGCCTGCCCCTCCACATCCATCATGGACCTCACGTCCACCGGCGATGGACAGGTCCTGGACTCCGACGAGGATAAGTAGGGCATGGGAGGCGGCAGGGCCTTGAGTCCCAAGTGGGCCGGTCTGTGTCCCATGTTCTACTCTTTCTCACCGGAGACCGCACCTTCACTTCTCGAAACAGGCTTTCGCCCCGCTTTATATATAAAGCATTCACCGAATCAAGTACACGACCAAACAATACAAGATGGTGAGATAGCCCTCATACAATATCGATCCCAAGATAACTGGATCATGCAGAACACGACTACGCTACCGAAAGAAAGTATTGGGAAAACCGAGTACAGCGCCACCCAATGCCGTAAACACCTAAGCTCCACAACAACGTCTCCATGAGGGAAAACGACGCAAAGCGTCGCCGCTGCCAAGTCGAGAACGGACAAGGGTCTTACACCCGGAACCTTGGCACGAAGAGGAGCACCAGGGTCTTCATCCGGACCGCACCTTCACTTCACGGGTCTTATCGCCGCCGCTCATGGAGACGGCGGCATGGACCCGATGATCGCCAGAAGGAAACAACAAGGACGCAGGGAACGGGAGGGCGCCGCCATAGGCTAGGTTAGGATCCGGTCGGTTTAGATGAAAACCGTTCGCTTTGCATATAATTCAACCGGTTTGTTGAAATCCGGTTTGAAAATTATGCGACTATGATTGAATGGTTGTCTTCCGTGCCCACTGATTCCCTATCTGCAAACGGATACAGTGTCTGAACTCAGCGTTCGAGATGCCCTTAGGCTGGTCATAGTGGGAGTAACATAGGTAGTAACTTAGATGCCACATAAGCAAAAATGATGAGGTGGCAAGTAGTTAATGAGGAGAGAGGCAAATAGAGTAACATAATACGTTACCATCACATAGCGTTTTCCAATGCAAAATGAGTCTACAAAGTAATAAATGAAGACATCTATGTTACCACATATATGATACTACCCACTATGAAGGTAGTAACATAGACTAGTAACATGCATATGTTACTAGGCCTTAACGCTAGCCTCCATAGCCCCACCACTGTCTCGTGCTCTACGTGGTAGAGTTGCATGCCACGGTCGTGTCGACTACATTAACAAAGGCACCTCGCCCAAAAAAAAAGAGACTACATTAACAAAGGAGTAGTAGGAGAAATTCAGGGCCGGGGTAGGAGAAATTTATGAGCTTAGTCGACTCGAGGTTGTTGAGCTCGCCATCGGTCTCCAGTCTCGAACTCTCCACGTAGGAGGCCGGCGATCGGCTTGATCACGTCGAATTGTCCACAATAGCTGCACCCGAGGCCAGATGCCTTTGCCTCTATATTTCTTCACTTCTGGCAGTGTGTCCCATTTGCTACCGGCTCAACAACTTATCCATCCACAATCCATACGTTATTCAAACACAAGATCTTCTTAATAATAATCTAAATATAACTTCAGATTTTCTTCGGTCAGCGTCACCGGGCTATGAATTCGGGGTAGGTTTCGGTTTGTGGTGTAGTTGAATCTGAATGCGGCCATCTTCAGCAAGTCAAAAGTTCATGTGTCGGTTGAGGCTTTTGAACAGATTTTCTTTCCGTAGAACGAGACCCAATTGGTCATCACGTTGTATAAAATATGTCGAACTAGTAAGTACGTGAACGACATATTTTAAATTTTTGTACGTAGTTTGCTCATGCATGGAACAGGGACCGGTGATGGAAAGCCGTCGTTATGTTTACTCAGTTTCCTCCTCCAAAAAAGAAAGTTAGGATTTGTGCCTCTCGCCGGCGTCGGCGCAGGTCCGCCTCGTCTTCGGTGGCCCTAGGGCCATGTAGGCGCGGTGGATCCTGGCAAGGGCCGGCGGGAGGGTTCCGTTTTTAGTCTTTTTTTCAATCTTGTTAGGGTTTGTGTCCTACTCAGGAAGGCGAGACGGCGGTGGCTCCCTGAAGATGGAATAAAGGTCTCCCCGCCTAGCCCCCGTTCCGGCGGTGCATCTAGCATCGTTGGTGGGCGTGTGGAGGTGTGTCTCCGGCAGATCTATCTTTGGTGGATTTGCTCGGATCTCGTCGTTGTTCGTCTACGTTCATGTGTCTTCGGTTTGGATCCTTCCGATCTACGTTATTTTTCATCGGCGGCGGTTGCTGTTCTGGGGTGCTGGTCCTATGGGGCCTTAGCACGACGACTTCCCGACTGTCTACTACAACAAGTTGTGCCCGGCTCCGGCGATGGAGGGGCGATGACGGCGGCGCGCCTTCGGCTCGCTTCGGTGCTTGTAGTCGTCGCTAGGTGGTCTACGAATCTGGATGTAATTTTTATTTCTGGTATTCGTTGTACTGCCATGATTGAAGATGAATAGATTGGAAGTTTTTCCGGAAAGTAACAGATGGTGTCTTCGTCAGTCCTGCTGAATCTTTCTCTCTTATTATGGGTACGTTGAACCTCTCAACTCACTCTGTGCATTTTGAAACCGAACCGAAAATAAACCGAACTGAACCAATTTTACGGTTTTTATGGTTTATGGTTTTGATATGGTATGTGTTGGAAATATGCCCTAGAGGCAATAATAAAAGCATTATTATTATATTTCCTTGTTCATGATAATTGTCTTTATTCATGCTATAATTGTGTTATCCGTAAATCGTAATACATGTGTGAATAACAGACATCAACATGTCCCTAGTGAGCCTCTAGTTGACTAGCTCGTTGATCAACAGATAGTCATGGTTTCCTGACTATGGACACTGGATGTCATTGATAACGAGATCACATCATTAGGAGAATGATGTGATGGACAAGACCCAATCCTAAACATAGCACAAGATCGTATAGTTCGTTTGCTAGAGTTTTCCAATGTCAAGTATCTTTTCCTTAGACCATGAGATCGTGTAACTCCCGGATACCGTAGGAGTGCTTTGGGTATGCCAAACGTCACAACGTAACTGGGTGACTATAAAGGTAGACTACGGGCATCTCCAAAAGTGTCTGTTGGGTGACATGGATCAAGACTGGGATTTGTCACTCCGTATGACGGAGAGGTATCACTGGGCCCACTCGGTAATGCATCATCATAATGAGCTCAGAGTGACCAAGTGTCTGGTCACGGGATCATGCATTACGGTACGAGTAAAGTGACTTGTCGGTAACGAGATTGAACGAGGTATTGGGATACCGACGATCGAATCTCGGGCAAGTAACATATCGATAGACAAAGGGAATAGCGTACGGGGTTGATTGAATCCTCGACATCGTGGTTCATCCGATGAGATCATCGTGGAGCATGTGGGAGCCAACATGGGTATCCAGATCCCGCTGTTGGTTATTGACCGGAGAGTCGTCTCGGTCATGTCTGCTTGTCTCCCGAACCCGTAGGGTCTACACACTTAAGGTTCGGTTACGCTAGGGTTGTAGGGATATGTATATGCAGTAACCCGAATGTTGTTTGGAGTCCCGGATGAGATCCCGGACGTCACGAGGAGTTCCGGAATGGTCCGGAGGTAAAGATTTATATATGGGAAGTCCTGTTTCGGGCATCGGGACAAGTTTCGGGGTTATCGGTATTGTACCGGGACCACCGGAAGGGTCCCGGGGGTCCACCGGGTGGGTCCACCTGTCCCGGGGGGCCACATGGGCTGTAAGGGGGTGCGCCTTGGCCTAATGGGCCAAGGGCACCAGCCCCACATAGGCCCATGCGCCTAGGGTTTAAGGGGGCAAGAGTCCTAGGAGGGTAAGGCACCTCCTAGGTGCCTTGGGGGGGGAGGGAAACCCCCCTTGGCCGCCGCACCCCCTAGGAGATTGGATCTCCTAGGGCCGGCCACCCCCCTTGGCACCCCTATATATAGTGGGGGAGAGGAGGGACTTCACACCTAAACGCCTTGGCCTTTGGTTGCCTCCTTCTCCCTCCCCAACACCTCCTCCACCTCCATAGTGCTTAGCGAAGCTCTGCCGGAGTACTGCAGCTCCATCAACACCACGCCGTCGTGCTGCTGCTGGTGCCATCTCCCTCAACCTCTCCTCCCTCCCTTGCTGGATCAAGAAGGAGGAGACGTGGCTGTTCCGTACGTGTGTTGAACGCGGAGGTGCCGTCCGTTCGGCGCTGGTCATCGGTGATTTGGATCACGTCGAGTACGACTACATCATCACCGTTCTTTTGAACGCTTCCGCTTGCGATCTACAAAGGTATGTAGATGCATCTAATCACTCGTTGCTAGATGAACTCCTAGATGATCTTGGTGAAACGAGTAGGAAAATTTTTGTTTTCTGCAACGTTCTCCAACAGTGGCATCATGAGCTAGGTCTATGCGTAGTTCTTCTTGCGCGAGTAGAACACAATTTGTTGTGGGCGTAGATTTGTCAACTTTCTTGCCGTTACTAGTCCTTTCTTGCTTCAGCGTATTGTGGGATGAAGCGGCCCGGACCAACCTTACACGTACGCTTACGTGAGACCGGTTCCACCGACTAACATGCACTAGTTGCATAAGGTGGCTGGCGGGTGTCTGTCTCTCCTACTTTAGTTGGAGCGGAATCGATGAACAGGGTCCTTATGAAGGGTAAATAGAAGTTGACAAATCACGTTGTGGCTTTAACGTAGGTAAGAAAACGTTCTTGCTAGAACCCTAATTCAGCCACGTAAAACTTGCAACAACAATTAGAGGACGTCTAACTTGTTTTTGCAGCAAGTGGTTTGTGATATGATATGGCCAAAGTTGTGATGAATGATGAATGATCTATATGTGATGTATGAGATGTTCATGCTATTGTAATAGGAATCACGACTTGCATGTCGATGAGTATGACAACCGGCAGGAGCCATAGGAGTTGTCTTTATTCTTTTATATGACCTGCGTGTCATCAAGAAACGCCATGTAATTACTTTACTTTATTGCTAAACGCGTTAGCCATAGTAGTAGAAGTAATAATTGGCGAGCAACTTCATGGAGACACGATGATGGAGATCATGATGATGGAGATCATGGTGTCTAGCCGGTGACAAGATGATCATGGAGCCCCAAGATGAAGATCAAAGGAGTTGTGTGATATTGGCCATATCATGTCACGTTTATTATTTGATTGCATGTGATGTTTATCATGTTTTGCATCTTGTTTACTTAGAACGACGGTAGTAAATAAGATGATCCCTCACAATAAATTCAAGAAGTGTTCCCCCTAACTGTGCACCGTTGCGACAGTTCGCTGTTTCAAAACACCACGTAATGATCGGGTGTTTTATTCAGACGTTCACATACAACGGCTGTAAGACAGATTTACACATGCAAACACTTAGGTTCACTTGACGAGCCTAGCATGTACAGACATGGCCTCGGAACACAGAAGACCGAAAGGTCGAGCATGAGTCGTATAGAAGATACGATCAACATGAAGATGTTCACCGATGTTGACTAGTCCGTCTCACGTGATGATCGGACACGGTCTAGTTTAACTCGGATCATGTAATACTTAGATGACTAGAGGGATGTCTAATCTAAGTGGGAGTTCACTAATAATTTGATTAGTTGAACTTAATTATCATAAACTTAGTCTAAAATCTTTGCAATATGTCTTGTAGATCAAATGGCCAACGTAGTCCTCAACTTCAACGCGTTCCTAGAGAAAACTAAGCTGAAAGACGATGGCAGCAACTATACGGACTGGGTCCGGAACCTGAGGATCATCCTCATAGCTGCCAAGAAAGATTATGTCCTACAAGCACCGCTTGGTGACGCACCCGTTCTCCCTGCAGAACAAGATGTTATGAACGCTTGGCAGGCACGTTTTGATGACTACTCCCTCGTTCAGTGCGGCATGCTTTACAGCCTAGAGCCGGGGCTCCAAAAGCGTTTTGAGAGACATGGAGCATATGAGATGTTCGAAGAGCTGAAAATGGTTTTCCAAGCTCATGCCCGGGTCGAGAGATATGAAGTCTCCGACAAATTCTTCAGCTGTAAGATGGAGGAAAACAGTTCTGTCAGTGAGCACATACTCACTATGTCTGGGTTGCATAACCGCTTGACTCAGCTGGGAGTTAATCTCCCGGATGATGCGGTCATTGACAGAATCCTCCAGTCGCTTCCACCAAGCTACAAGAGCTTTGTGATGAACTTCAATATGCAGGGGATGGAAAAGACCATTCCTGAAGTATTTGCTATGCTGAAATCAGCGGAGGTAGAAGTCAGGAAGGAACATCAAGTGTTGATGATCAATAAAACCACTAAGTTCAAGAAAGGCAAGCGTAAAAAGAACTTCAAGAAGGACGGCAAGGAGGTTGCCGCGCCCGGCAAGCAAGCTGCCGGGAAGAAGCCAAAGAATGGACCCAAGCCCGAGACTGAGTGCTTTTATTGCAAGGGAAGCGGTCACTGGAAGCGGAACTGCCCTAAGTACTTAACGGATAAGAAGGCCGGCAAAACAAAAGGTATATGTGATATACATGTAATTGATGTGTACCTTACTAGTGCCCGCAGTGGCTCCTGGGTATTTGATACCGGTACAGTTGCTCACATTTGTAACTCAAAGCAGGGGCTGCAGAATAAGCGGAAACTGGCAAAGGACGAGGTGACGATGCGCGTCGGGAATGGTTCCAAGGTCAATGTGATCGCCGTCGGCACGCTACCTCTACATCTCCCTTCGGGATTAGTTTTAAACCTTAATAATTGTTATTTAGTGCCAGCTTTGAGCATGAACATTGTATCGGGATCTCGTTTAATTCGAGATGGCTACTCTTTTAAATCTGAGAATAATGGTTGTTCCATTTTTATGAGAGATATGTTTTATGGTCATGCTCCTATGGTGAATGGTTTATTCTTTATGAATCTCGAACGTGATGCTACACATGTTCATAATGTGAGTACCAAAAGAAGTAAGGTTGATAATGATAGTCCCACATACTTGTGGCACGGCCGCCTTGGTCACATAGGTGTCAAACGCATGAAGAAGCTCCATGCTGATGGACTTTTAGAATCTCTTGATTATGAATCATTTGACACGTGCGAACCATGCCTTATGGGTAAAATGACCAAGACTCCGTTCTCAGGAACAATGGAGCGAGCAACCGACTTATTGGAAATCATACATACTGATGTGTGCGGTCCAATGAGTGTTGAGGCTCGCGGTGGCTATCGTTATGTTCTCACCCTCACTGATGATTTAAGTAGGTATGGGTATATCTACTTAATGAAACACAAGTCTGAAACCTTTGAAAAATTCAAGGAATTTCAGAGTGAGGTTGAAAATCAACGTGACAGGAAAATCAAGTTTCTACGATCAGATCGTGGAGGAGAATACTTGAGTCACGAGTTTGGGGCACACTTAAGAAAATGTGGAATAGTTTCACAACTCACGCCGCCTGGAACACCTCAGCGTAATGGTGTGTCCGAACGTCGTAATCGCACTCTGTTAGATATGGTGCGATCTATGATGTCTCTTACCGATTTACCGCTTTCTTTTTGGGGCTATGCTTTAGAGACTGCCGCATTCACTTTAAATAGGGCTCCGTCGAAATCCGTTGAGACGACACCGTATGAATTGTGGTTTGGGAAGAAACCTAAGCTGTCGTTTCTAAAAGTTTGGGGATGCGATGCTTATGTCAAGAAACTTCAACCTGAAAAGCTTGAACCCAAATCGGAAAAATGCGTCTTCATAGGATACCCAAAAGGAACTATTGGGTACACCTTCTACCTCAGATCCGAAGGCAAGATCTTTGTTGCCAAGAATGGGTCCTTTCTGGAGAAAGAGTTTCTCTCGAAAGAAGTAAGTGGGAGGAAAGTAGAGCTTGATGAAGTATTGCCTCTTGAACCGGAAAATGGCGCAACTCAAGAAAATGTTCCTGAGGTGCCAGCACCGACTAGAGAGGAAGTTAATGATAATGATCAAGATACTTCTGATCAAGCTCCTACTGAAATTCGAAGGTCCACAAGGACACGTTCCGCACCAGAGTGGTACGGCAACCCTGTCTTGGAAATCATGCTGTTAGACAACGGTGAACCTTCAAACTATGAAGAAGCGATGGCGGGCCCGGATTCCGACAAATGGCTAGAAGCCATGAAATCCGAGATAGGATCCATGTATGAAAACAAAGTATGGACTTTGACTGACTTGCCCGTTGAGCGGCGAGCCATAGAAAATAAATGGATCTTTAAGAAGAAGACAGATGCGGATGGTAATGTGACCATCTATAAAGCTCGGCTTGTCGCTAAGGGTTATCGACAAGTTCAAGGGGTTGACTACGATGAGACTTTCTCACCGGTAGCGAAGCTGAAGTCCGTCCGAATCATGTTAGCAATTGCCGCATTCTATGATTACGAAATATGGCAAATGGACGTCAAAACGGCATTCCTTAATGGTTTCCTTAAGGAAGAATTGTATATGATGCAGCCGGAAGGTTTTGTCGATCCTAAGAATGCTGACAAAGTGTGCAAGCTCCAACGCTCGATTTATGGGCTGGTGCAAGCATCTCGGAGTTGGAACATTCGCTTTGATGAGATGATCAAAGCGTTTGGGTTTACACAGACTTATGGAGAAGCCTACGTTTACAAGAAAGTGAGTGGGAGCTCTGTAGCATTTCTCATATTATATGTAGATGACATACTTTTGATGGGAAATGATATAGAACTCTTGGACAGCATCAAGGCCTACTTGAATAAAAGTTTTTCAATGAAGGACCTTGGAGAAGCTGCTTATATATTAGGCATCAAAATCTATAGAGATAGATCGAGACGCCTCATATGTCTTTCACAAAGCACATACCTTGATAAGATATTGAAGAAGTTCAATATGGATCAATCCAAGAAGGGGTTCTTGCCTGTGTTGCAGGGTATGAAATTGAGCTCAGCTCAATGTCCGACCACGGCAGAAGATATAGAAGAGATGAGCGTCATCCCCTATGCCTCAGCCATAGGTTCTATTATGTATGCCATGCTGTGTACCAGACCTGATGTAAACCTTGCCGTAAGTTTGGTAGGAAGGTACCAAAGTAATCCCGGCAAGGAACACTGGACAGCGGTCAAGAATATCCTGAAGTACCTGAAAAGGACTAAGGAAATGTTTCTCGTTTATGGAGGTGACGAAGAGCTCGTCGTAAAGGGTTACGTCGACGCTAGCTTCGACACAGATCTGGATGACTCTAAGTCACAAACCGGATACGTGTATATTTTGAATGGTGGGGCAGTAAGCTGGTGCAGTTGCAAGCAAAGCGTCGTGGCGGGATCTACATGGGAAGCGGAGTACATGGCAGCCTCGGAGGCAGCACATGAAGCAATATGGGTGAAGGAGTTCATCACCGACCTAGGAGTCATACCCAATGCGTCGGGGCCGATCAAGCTCTTCTGTGACAACACTGGAGCTATTGCACTTGCCAAGGAGCCCAGGTTTCACAAGAAGACAAGGCACATCAAGCGTCGCTTCAACTCCATTCGTGAAAATGTTCAAGATGGAGACATAGAGATTTGTAAAGTACATACGGACCTGAATGTAGCAGATCCGTTGACTAAACCTCTCCCTAGAGCAAAACATGATCAACACCAAAATTCCATGGGTGTTCGATTCATCACAATGTAACTAGATTATTGACTCTAGTGCAAGTGGGAGACTGTTGGAAATATGCCCTAGAGGCAATAATAAAAGCATTATTATTATATTTCCTTGTTCATGATAATTGTCTTTATTCATGCTATAATTGTGTTATCCGGAAATCGTAATACATGTGTGAATAACAGACATCAACATGTCCCTAGTGAGCCTCTAGTTGACTAGCTCGTTGATCAACAGATAGTCATGGTTTCCTGACTATGGACACTGGATGTCATTGATAACGAGATCACATCATTAGGAGAATGATGTGATGGACAAGACCCAATCCTAAACATAGCACAAGATCGTATAGTTCGTTTGCTAGAGTTTTCCAATGTCAAATATCTTTTCCTTAGACCATGAGATCGTGTAACTCCCGGATACCGTAGGAGTGCTTTGGGTATGCCAAACGTCACAACGTAACTGGGTGACTATAAAGGTAGACTACGGGCATCTCCGAAAGTGTCTGTTGGGTGACATGGATCAAGACTGGGATTTGTCACTCCGTATGACGGAGAGGTATCACTGGGCCCACTCGGTAATGCATCATCATAATGAGCTCAGAGTGACCAAGTGTCTGGTCACGGGATCATGCATTACGGTACAAGTAAAGTGACTTGTCGGTAACGAGATTGAACGAGGTATTGGGATACCGACGATCGAATCTCGGGCAAGTAACATATCGATAGACAAAGGGAATAGCGTACGGGGTTGATTGAATCCTCGACATCGTGGTTCATCCGATGAGATCATCGTGGAGCATGTGGGAGCCAACATGGGTATCCAGATCCCGCTGTTGGTTATTGACCGGAGAGTCGTCTCGGTCATGTCTGCTTGTCTCCCGAACCCGTAGGGTCTACACACTTAAGGTTCGGTTACGCTAGGGTTGTAGGGATATGTATATGCAGTAACCCGAATGTTGTTCGGAGTCCCGGATGAGATCCTGGACGTCACGAGGAGTTCCGGAATGGTCCGGAGGTAAAGATTTATATATGGGAAGTCCTGTTTCGGGCATCGGGACAAGTTTCGGGGTTATCGGTATTGTACCGGGACCACCGGAAGGGTCCCGGGGGTCCACCGGGTGGGTCCACCTGTCCCGGGGGGCCACATGGGCTGTAAGGGGGTGCGCCTTGGCCTAATGGGCCAAGGGCACCAGCCCCACATAGGCCCATGCGCCTAGGGTTTAAGGGGGCAAGAGTCCTAGGAGGGTAAGGCACCTCCTAGGTGCCTTGGGGGGGAGGGAAACCCCCCTTGGCCGCCGCACCCCCTAGGAGATTGGATCTCCTAGGGCCGGCCACCCCCCCTTGGCACCCCTATATATAGTGGGGGAGAGGAGGGACTTCACACCTGAACGCCTTGGCCTTTGGTTGCCTCCTTCTCCCTCCCCAACACCTCCTCCACCTCCATAGTGCTTAGCGAAGCTCTGCCGGAGTACTGCAGCTCCATCAACACCACGCCGTCGTGCTGCTGCTGGTGCCATCTCCCTCAACCTCTCCTCCCTCCCTTGCTGGATCAAGAAGGAGGAGACGTGGCTGTTCCGTACGTGTGTTGAACGCGGAGGTGCCGTCCGTTCGGCGCTGGTCATCGGTGATTTGGATCACGTCGAGTACGACTACATCATCACCGTTCTTTTGAACGCTTCCGCTTGCGATCTACAAAGGTATGTAGATGCATCTAATCACTTGTTGCTAGATGAACTCCTAGATGATCTTGGTGAAACGAGTAGGAAAATTTTTGTTTTCTGCAACGTTCTCCAACAGTGGCATCATGAGCTAGGTCTATGCGTAGTTCTTCTTGCGCGAGTAGTTCTTCTCCAACAGTATGAACTTTTCATACCGTTTTGAACTTTGGTTTTTACGGTATATACCGAAAAACTGAATGGTTAACCGAATAAACCGAATTAAAAATAAATTTATATTTTTGAGGCGAACAACCATACAAGTTATCATTTTTCTTCTACATGAGTCAAATTCACTGCCAAGCACGTACATTTTCTCGTAACATAGTCGTTTTTCTCTTTCAAAAATGCTAAGAATGTCGATAAATATCGAGGGATAAATCAATTCATGCATATATACTTGTATATATAGTTATATACTACTCCCTCCGTTCCTAAATGTAAGTCTTTGGAGAGATTTCACTATGAACAACATACAGAGCAAAATGAGTGAATCTACACTCTAAAATGCATCTATATACATCCGTATGTGGTCCATAGTGAAATCTCTACAAAGACTTATATTTAGGAACGGAGGGAGTATTTGTGTAAAATAGTATGTGTTTCGAGTCATAAATTTGTAAATTGTTATTACATTATTTTCAAATTCGCGTCAACTTTGGTTATTATGGTATATACTGAAACCATATCAAAATAATTTAGTATATACCGAAACCGAGAACCTATTTTAATTTCATACCGTATTTACCGAAGTATTAATACCATACAAACTGCAAAACCATATAAACTGAACCATGTAAACCGAATAAACCGAACGCACGGAGTGACTCTCAACAACCATGTAACCACGCTGTCGCTTGCAGTCTACGTGCGACCATATTCTAGGATGCTTCGGATTTTGTTGCGCTCATGATGCTTCTTTCATCATCTGCCATAGAACAAGATCCAAGTTGTCGTGTCATTACATGAGTTATCATAGGACATCTCGTGTGCATTGCCCATTTTCCCTCCCAATATGTTTGTCCGGACAGTTCGAATATGTCAAGACACACAAAAAAATTCTAGGGGATAAAAAAAAGACTATATGTCTGGACTGTTCAGAGTCGCCCAAACTGAACACATGGGCTCCACCCAAACCTCTCTTATCCCGGGCTTTGCTACACCTACGTACAACTACGTGCAAAGGAGGCTTACGTAATAATGTGGCAGCATCTAACTGCGCGTTACTGGGCCATGGGGCCACCCTGAGAATCAGGGAGGATGGTTTAGTTGAGAAGAAAACGGTTGTTCGTAAGGCTATGTAAGAGTTTACATAGGTTTAGCATTTTCGTCTTATCCCCATCCCAAGCTCCATTCTATCCGCGCTTGCTCCACTTTGTCACCAAACCCTAGCGCCTCCCTACACACCTCCTCACCACCCCCTCCCCC
>NC_041383.1:673022816-673025083 GCF_002162155.2 Triticum dicoccoides | reverse complement strand
AACCCATCCTCCATCGTCGTCATGGGGCGCACCCTGGAGGAGTAGTGCCGGGCGTGATCGCGGAAGGCTTGGCTAGACGTGTACTAGTCGGACACACCTTCTTCCTCTCGTGCTCAATCTTCTTCAGCGGCTGATCGAGCAGCCGAGCGCTGTCCCTACCGCCGATCAAGCCAGCCCAGCGTTCTGCCTTTGACGGAGGGGTCGGAAGGCATGGATTGGGAGCTTCTCGAGGCGGAGGACGATAAGGAGCTTGCCCTCGGCCTTGCAATCTTCCGGGCGCTGAGGGACGCGATTAACCACACGCACTATCCCCACCATCACGGCAGGGGATGAGCTCGTGCAGCGCATCCAGCTTGCTCAATGCATCTAGCTCGCACAGTGCTACGATGCCGCACGTCGTGGTGTCCTATCCGATGAGGAGCAAGTCATCTACAGTATCCTCTGGCGGTCCTTGAGTACCAAGAAGTTGGATGCCCGTCGCCGCCATCGGAAAAACGAGAAGGCACTCCGGGAAGGGATCGAGGCATTCGAACACCAAGCCACCCTAGCCACCTAAGCCCTCGCTAAACAACAGGCCGCCGCAACCCAAGGCACAACATCCACCTTCACTTTGGACGCTGGTAAATTATCACATGTCGTCGTGTGTTTATAATGAATGTCCTAGGTTGGTTTGTCAATGAACAACGTCCTATGATTTTATATGCGAGACCTATATCCTATCCTGGGTCCATGTTTGTGTGAATTAGGTGCTATGATTTTTATGTGAACAATGTTGTATGTGTGTACATGCAATCTACTCCTATGTTGAATGTCCACGCAATGATCCCTGCAACTGGAGGAAGGGGGAATGACTGTTATTCTTGACAAATGGAGATGGGTTTTTGATGCATGCGTGTGAAGATGCATTTATGCCCGATAGGGAAATCAGAAGTAACTTCTCATCTTGTGTGAGTCAACACCTAACACGTTTTGCCTTTTCAGATATGTTAAACCTGGCATCATGCTTTGTGGGTTATACTTTTTGTTCGATAGGAAAAAGCATCACAAACATGTGTTGTTTGTTCCCATGCACTATGATGGACTACGCAATGTTGGTAATTGGAGTATATTAAAGAAGCACTATACCAAAATGTGTATAAATAATAGGATAAGAGCGAACTTGCAGATGAAAGCATTCTACCCACCTTTTGAACTTTGTAGACAACACTTCCAACTATGTTTGCCATGCTAAATGCCAAAGTATTGCTCCAATATTGTTGATCAAAACTACTGTTGTCCTCAAAAGGGAATTTGCACTCAACTTACTCCATTATGAAAGTAATCTCGAGTATTTTACTTAAAAACGAATTAGATGAACGTTTGTTTACGGGGACCACTTATGAGTCAGTTAAGCAAAAAAAACACAGTTTTAATTGATTTTTGAAACAAGCAACTCCCAGCCGTTGGGTAAAAAACGAGCAGTTAGATCTTCTTTTTACCCCCCCAACCGTTTTCTTCTCACCCAATGTTTATCTTCTTGCTCTGACGGTTGCGACGTTGTAGTTCATTGCTGCTTGTCGCACCATTCTTGCCTGTGACGAGATCGCTACCTATAAACAGGTGAAAATAAAAAGGCACCACCCCCACCCACCCGCACCAACTAAAAAGGAACCCCCACACCCCCAACCCCACGCCCATGTCCTCGGCTCCACCCAAGATGCCGCGGTCAGCCGGATCGTCCTTATCTTTGGCGAGGTGTACACTCAGCCTCACCATGGGCGCCGCGGCCAGCCACGTCATTCTCATCTCAGCCTCAAAGCTCCGCTGCGCATTGTTGAGGAAATCTACTGATGCAATATATGTTTTGAGTTGCCTAAGGAATAGTGAACACGTTATTTATGTTGATCCCATATTCTTGTGAAGAATACTAGACATGGTAAAAACGCATTATTGCGATTCTTCTGTTGGGAGATAAACTGTTTCGTCCACGAAATGCATGAAGGAAGGAACATTTTTGAAGGAAGCTACGTAGATACCCTTATAAGCATATTATGCATATCAGAGGATCAGATAAAAATCCTGCTAAGAGTGGCGTAACAATCCACGGAAAAGACTGCTCTACGTTTTGTACGCTAATATTCTACTTTTTTTAGGGTCTACACTAATATTCTACTAGTAAGGACGTGTGCTGATATATTATTGCAGGAAAACATGACATGGATCGCGTCGATTACGACCCCAAGTCCCAAAGACCAAGCAAAAGCATATCAATGTCGTGGGTTGCCGTC
>NC_041383.1:673019161-673022616 GCF_002162155.2 Triticum dicoccoides | reverse complement strand
AAAAAAAAGTTGCCGTCTCCGGACGAAACAACAGTTCATGCATGCATGGTGAAACGGCGCACGGTAAGTTTGATCCGTTCTCGATGTTACAGTGCACGAACATGTCAAAGCAAAGGCAAAGTGCGAACTCCAGTGGTAAATTAAGGCGCCTGACTCGGCAATCAGGATAGTTTCTTATTACAGATGGTAAATGCCGGGGAAAGAACAAACACCCCCGATGCAGTGGACTTTGACCGCTATCCTTAGCAGCTGATGTACTAGCTGGAAGTAGCGGCTAGGTGCGTGCACTTAAATTTTATTTTTCCCCTGGAGTTTGGTGGGTGCGTCTTTGTTTGACCATACTAACGAAAATGTTGAAGTGATAAATCCAGCATTTTACATAATCTTGGACCGTAACCTACCCATCTGCCCAATGATACTTGCAACCCTCGATGGCATTGGCATTGAAGGAGTGGACTGAAGGTTCTCCTCCTGAGAGTGAGAGTGATCGAACGAGACAAAAACTGGACCGAGGTAAACTGGGCACGTTTGTGAAAGAGGACCGGGCAGGCGGGCACGGCGCAGTAAAGCCCGATGGAAAACTTGCCACGCTGCCATGGGAAAAGCGCAGAACGTAGGCATGCACTTTTGTCTCTCTCACCTGATGGGACGGAGTAACAGTTAGTAGCCGCTAGCAGGCTAGGTGCATCCGTGCATGGAATCGCAGGGACGGGGTCCTGTGGTGCATATGCGACGTCTTTCTGGATGGTGTGCATCATTCCTCGTTGTACCGTGCTCAAAGTCTTAACTTAGTCTGCACGTAGCATTTCATCTCTAGTGCTGCTCACCACCGAATACTTGTCTTCTCCCCTTATCCGTGGTGAACTGGATACTTGTCTGAGGCTGGTTGTAATGGATAATATCATAAGTTAGTATCATGCATATGATACTATTATATGATACTATCTCCCTAATGCATAGTATCATATAGTAGTATCATAGATGACTTTATTTATTGCCATGCATGACACATACTAGTGTAACATTTATTATGATACGGTATCATGATATGATACTCAATCCTCTCTTACTTCATTTAATTCTATGCCACCTCATCAAAGTTGCCTACTTGACATGCATAATACTACTTATGATACTCCCATTACAACTAGCCTGAGAGTGAAAGTAATAGGGCCATTCGGGTCTTTGCTTGCCAGCACCAAGGCATATCAAGCACGTTTACATACACAAGTGGATTGGCCGCAGTAAAGTTCCACCACAAAAGTTGCCACGGCGGCTCCCCGTCCTGAAAAAAGTGCAGACCCCACGCAAAACCCCTCCCGTCTCAAGTTGGCGATCCCTGGAGTCGCGCAGACGCAAACACAACCGCAGGGAAACTTCGTGTGTCTCACTGTCGTCGTCTTTGTGAGCAGGCAAAAGCGCAAAATCCATCAGGGCCGGTCATATTCTAGTACCACTAGAAGAACGCCCGTGCGTTGCAACGGGGCCACATTAACTTTAAAAGTTCAATATCAATTATGTTAATATTACACTGAATATTCTCATACATATTAAGTGACATCGACGACCTTTTTTACCATCAAATTCTCTCTCACACACACACACCCTCTCCCTCCCTCTTCCTCACTCTCTCTCCTCCTCTCCCTCACTCGGGAGGTGGGACGAAAATAAACCCGAAACGGAGACTACCAACTGAGACATTAGAAGTAGAGATCATTTAGTTGATAAGAATAAATAGAAAACTGTGTTAAAAAGGAGAAACAGATTAGAATACATTGAAAAACCAAAAGGACGATGTAAAAGGGGATTCGCCCTGCCTCCCGGGCCTTGCCACCGAACCGGCTCAGCGGTCCAGTCCTCGCGCGGTCGTCTTCTCCTGTTCCCCGAGCCGCGTCGCTACAGAGACGGGCTCCCGCCCGACCACCTCGGTGGCATCGAAGGGGAATGGATAAGGGTGACGCCCTGCCTTCCCTACCCCATGGCCTCACTCCTCCTTGACGCCCCCTCCCAAATCCACTTCTCCTCCTCGCTCGCTCGATCCCGACGATCTGGAGGAAGTCAGACGCCACGGCCACCATGACCGACCCCGTCCACATGGCCACTGCCCTCCCTGCGGGCTAGGAGCTTGTCGAGGAGCTCCGAATGCCTTCGCTACTTCGTCTGCGCCAACGAGATCAAGTCCAACACCCCCGCATCGATGTCGCTGCCGTCTTCCTCAACCTTGGGCCACCGCGACATTGCCGTTCGATCCGCGCCGCCCCGAGCTCCCATGTCTTCGCCTAGGGCGCCATTGACACCGCCATGATCTCCTCTTGCCTTTCCCTTGTCTCCCCTCTCGTTTGCTCTCGTTAGGTATTTCGCCGTGGCCGAGAACCGCCGTCCGCCATGGCCATTGCAGGGATAGCCACCGAGCTCCTCGGATTGACCCCGTGGCACATGCCCGCTCCTATGCACGCCCATGCCCGAGCCTGCCGCTCTTCTTCCGCGCCCGCGGGGCCACTCCCTCTCCATGCCCACGCCCGTGCTACACCGCGTCGGTCGCGCCCGCCGCTGCCGTCGCGCTCGCCGCAGCCACCGCACCACTGTGCCCCGCGCGACACACACCCTGGTCGCGCGCCACACTCTCGCTGGTTGCGCTCGCCCCGTCAGCTGCCCCCCTGCCTCGCGCCGCCTCCAGTCATGGCCATCTTCTGCCGGCCGCCCCCTCAGCCTCGCCTACTGCGTGTTGCTTCCTGCTGCTATGCGCTGCTCTACCGCTGGTACGCTGCTGCACCATGCCCTCGACACCGCCGTGGACAAATGTGGCGGAGGGATTGTTAATGAAGTACGAGAAGGAGGTGGCGGAGAAGTTGTGGAGAGGCAGGAGGTCTGGGGCGGTGTAACCTGGCTGTGGTGGAGGTGTTTATCCGACAAGGAGCCAGAGTGGAAGGAGAGGTCAGAATTGGAAAGAATCACAAAAAAAATTATAACCCGGAGATCTCAGTTCAAAAAAATGCTAATATTGATGGAAAACATAGAAAATGTTTGTTGTTATCAAGGAAAGGTAAAAATTTAGGAAAGTTAGGATTTTTGAACTGATTTCTATGCAAATGGGGTTTTATTGTTGGATAACGTGATATCAGTACCTGCCCGTTTGTGACGTGTCTGATTAGGAAAGTTTGCAAATGTTAAAAAACTATTTATTGGGAGGAAAGTTGTGACGTGTCTGTTATTTGTTTCCTAAAACAAATTTCACTAATAAATTAGGAAAGTTAGATTAAAATGTATTATTTGTTTCCTAAAAATCTGTTATTTGTTTCCTAAGACAAATTGAACCAATAAAATAAATCAATTGATTTGCATAATTTAAGGAAGTTAGATTAAAATGTATTATTTGTTTTCTGAAAATCTGTTATTTGTTTCCTAAGACAAATTGAACCAATAAAAGGAATCGATTGATTTAGATAAGTTAGGAA
>NC_041383.1:672999703-673019037 GCF_002162155.2 Triticum dicoccoides | reverse complement strand
TTTCCTAAGACAAATTGAACCAATAAAAGGAATCAATTGATTTGCATAATTTAAGGAAGTTAGATTAAAATGTATTATTTGTTTTCTGAAAATCTGTTATTTGTTTCCTAAGACAAATTGAACCAATAAAAGGAATCGATTGATTTAGATAAGTTAGGAAAGTTAGATTAAAATGTATTATTTGTTTCCTGAAAATCTGTTATTTGTTTCCTAAGACAAATTGAACCAATAAAAGAAATCGATTGATTTGCATAATTTAAGGAAGTTAGATTAAAATGTATTATTTGTTTCCTGAAAATCTGTTATTTGTTTCTAAGACAAATTGAACCAATAAAAGGAATCGATTGATTTGCATAAGTTAGGAAAGTTAGATTAAAATGTATTATTTGTTTCCTAAAAATTTGTTATTTGTTTCCTAAGACAAATTGAACCAATAAAAGGAATCGATTGATTTGCATAATTTAAGGAAGTTAGGTTAAAATGTATTATTTATTTTCTGAAAATCTGTTATCTTCCCGGCCCAGAACGACGGAGATGCCACATGATAGTATGGCACCAACCCATCGTTTGTGCGCTGACGAGTGACGACAGAGACGACTGAGCCTGAAACTTATTCTGAGTACAAATAATCAATAGTGACGGCAACTGTTGCGGGCTTGCAGCGAGGTACCCTCACCTGGACAATGATCTTTGGTCGGAACGCAGAGGTAAGTGGTGTTGTTGGCGACATGCAAGTCGTCCACTCGAGAGGCGGCGCTGGATATTAATGGAGATCGTGCAGGCAGACAACAAGGTGGGGTGGTTCATTTGTGCGGCCTGCTTCCGATCCAATCTGCGATATTCCCCCATGTGGATGCGACCCCATCACGTAGCCATACAAAATGATATAGGAACCATGATTAGATAAATATACAATGATCAATTGGACTGTATTAGAATTTGAGAGAGAATGAATATACAAGAAACATGCAGGTCGAGCAAGCCAGCCTTTCCTATGGTCGTCTTGTTCCTGCAGATGTTAAGCTAATACCGAATCCAATGTTTAAAACCAATCAATCCCTAGTCTCTTTCTCTGCCAGCAAAAGTTAATCTCTGGCGTCCTTCGTCCAAATTGAATTATATCAAACTGAGCAGGACCGGCATAATTATGGGAAAGCCATATAAGAGAGATTAGTGGGAAGGAGAGGATTACGTCCCGGATTTTCAGAAGAAATGTGTGCTAGTGTTAATAGGAAGGAGGGGATGGTGTCCTGATTTTTTTACTGGGGAGATGTGCATTAAAGGAAAGATAGATTGTGTCTTGATTTCCTGCATGAAAAAAGAAAACCGGAAACTTGGAGAAGATCGAGGGGTGGGGCTGGCTAGGGGGTGGAGGTGGGACAAAAAAACCGGACAAAAATAAACTATAGAGATTAGCCCATGATCATTAGGAGTAGAGATTAGCTCTTTCACCTTGTCAGACAGTCCCTTCAATCCAAGAATATACAACATATAGAAGAAATAAAACCAATGACATAATTAGTAAACAATTTCAGCGACAAAAGGATAAACAAATTGGATTTTTAAAACAAACCTGCACCTGCACAAGTATATGTTATATTAACAAAAGTGCAGATCCCGTCCCACTCTTCTTCTGAATAGCAATCTTGGTGAGTGATCTCGACCGGGTTCGATCGGCATGGCGTGTCGTTCCTCCAGGAGTGGGTGCTGAGAGGAAGGATGGCAAACCTCCATTGTCAATCGGCCGGAGTTGCATCGTCATTTGGGTCAGAGCATGGACGAAATCGAGATGGTAGAGGTTGAGGAATTTGTAGGACGTGAGGGTTTAGGGTGGGCATCACGAGAACTCACCCATATCTTGGGAGATGGCAGACCCGAGGTGCAGTCGTGTTCGTGCTTTAGGGGCTGCCACGTGCTGTCCTCGCCGCCATCGCCTGTCGATGCCACTTCAGCGCCACGAGCATGGGACTGAGGGACGAAGGGAAGAGAAGGGAAGGAAGCGAGCTAATGACGTACCTATGTTTGGTATGTAATACCCTCCATTAAGAGTAGATATTTTCTTAAAATCGGTTATTTTGTTTCCTAATTAATGTGATTGAGCAATTTAATGTAAGGTTAATTAATTTAGATTTGATATTTAGAGATTGATCGTGATTGATTCTTTCACATAAAGACATTACTAAAAATAACTTGCACCAGTATGGAAAGTTATGATCCGTTAAGATTTTTTTCGTTGTGTGAGAGGGTGACGCGAAACTAAACCGGCGGGGTGGGGGAAGGACGAAAAAAAACCAGCGAAATAAAACGGATGGGAGGTGGGAGGAAGTACCAAAGAAGTACCAAAAAAGACCGGGTGAGGTGGGACGAAAATAAAACCCGAAACGCGACCTACCAACTGAGACATTAGGAGTAGATATTAAGATTTTTTCGTTGTGTGAGAGGGTGACGCGAAACTAAACCGGTGGGGTGGGGAAGGACGAAAAAAAATCAGTGAAATAAAACTGGTGGTTGGTGGGAGGAAGTACCAAAGAAGTACCAAAAAAGACCGGGTGAGGTGGGACGAAAATAAAACCCGGAACGCGACCTACCAACTGAGACATTAGGAGTAGAGACTATGCCCACAGCTGCCGCCTGCTACCACGATCGATGGTGCTTCTGCGTGCACGGATAGATAAATCTTATTCACTTAAAGAAAAATGTTGTTGTCCTACAAATCTCTACGTTTGAAGGCCCAACAGAGTCTATAAAAATAAAGTTACGTAGTAGACATCACTCCGACGCTGTTAGGGCACTGAGAGGACGAACTATTTCTGTCGCCGCGTAGTGGCGAAGGCGACCGCACACCTTCGCGGCTATCGCATGGGGTAGGGGTGGCGGCAAGCGCCGGTCCTCCTTCATGCCCAGGCTGGCGGCGAGAGACGTTCCTCCTTGACGCGTCGGGGAGGCGGCAAGAGGGGCTCCTCCTTGACGCGACGTTTGATTTGGACGCCGCAGTTGCGTGGGGAGAGCGGAGAGGGGACGTGCGCTCCGACTTGATGCGGTGGACCGTCTCCGGTGGCGCCGTCGAGCCATTGATGTGGAGGATGGAGCGATGGAGCATGACCTGCATCTGCTGCTCGTACTCCTCGTCAGTCACGACGTAGACCGTGCCCTATGTCGCTGGCTACTGTGGCGGCAGCAGGTCCTCCTCGTCGCTAAAGGAGATGACGACCCAAAGTTTGAGGGCGGCGTTGCCACGAACCTCCGGAGCCCGTTCCGAAGCCGCGCGCGTGCCGGCGCCGAGGCCCATGACTTGCCCATCGCCGGAGTTGTATAGGAGGAAAGGGGTGAGGGCGAGGACATGCGGAGAGATGCGATGACTGCGATGTGGACGGCGCCGGAGCACGACTTATATGACCACAGCCAGGCCATGCGAACAGACGGTCAACCGCTTCAATGTGGCCCAATGACCGGAGTTAGTTCTTCGGGAAGCTGTGTCCGCATTGAAACGGTGGCTCCCTAAAGGTCGTGTCGGTCAACGCGGCCCTCCCGTCTAGTCACATCACGCGGTATCAATGATGGCCGCTGCATTCTCTGGGCTGGCATTGATGCGGCGCAAGAAACGGCGCGTACATCAGACGGAAAGCGCCGAAGAGGAGGGTAGGATTATTTGATGGGTCAGGTTAGTCGGACGCGAATGTGGTGGGACGCCCGCAATTTCCCTTCCCCCGTTTGTCTTCGGTTTAGACGAAAAAACACGCCCGGACTTCTGAGCGAATGAACATAGTACCACGTTGGATGGCACACGTTCAGATCGAGTGGTTCAGATGGTTGTGGTCAATTTGAGGGTCATGTTGGAGATGCCCTTGCAACGATCCTCCGTTGGATTGGAAGAGTGAACTGAATGTTCTCCGGAGGCTGAGAGTGATCGAACGAGACAAAACCTGTACAGATGTATAGCTAACACCGAGGTAAATTGACACGTTTCTGAAAGGAGACTGGGCACGGCGTAGTAAAGCTCGATTGAAAAAATGCCACGGCGAGACGCTGTCATGGAAAAAGCGCAGAAAGTAGCCTTGCACTTTGTTTTAGGGCATCTCCAGCACCAACCCGTAATCCTCCCGCATGCATTTGATTTATGCTGTTCGTATAGTGAAAGCCTATAACGTGGGTGTGTATCAGTCAGCGGCACGGTTCGGACATGATTTCTCCTATAAACCGAAGACAAACGCAGAGGCTTTGCCGAAGTCCGGAGCGATCCCACGCCCTCTCTGACCGCCCTGCCCCCCTAAAACCCTTCACCCTCCCGCTCATTTTTGGTTAGCGCCGCTCCAGAGTGTCAGCATTCATGTCCGGCCAGAGCGGACGTGACTGCTCATTGGCGCCGGCATTGAAGCGGCATGCCGATCGAGAGAGCGCCGCCCGCGCCGCTTCCCTGTGCAGGCGACTGCCGCATGTTCAAATGATACGGCGGCCGCCCGTTCATCCGTATGCCGCCCACATTGATGGCACGCGGTTGTCGTGGCGTCTCCTCTGATGCCACCCATCTATCCCTCTGTCGCCAACCATTGCTATAAAAACTGATGCCCGACCATAGCTGCAGTCATCCACCTCCGATCCCTCTCCACACCACTCTCATCATGGATTCCTCCCCTGCCAAAGCTCTCTGGAATGGGCTGACGTCGGATCAGAAGAAGGAGATGGCCGCCATTGCTGTCGGTAGGCTGGCCAGCAGGCAGCCGGACGACGACGACGTCTCAATGGAGGACGCTGTCGACGATGAATCGGCGCCACCCTCCTCTTCAGCAGCACCCTCCTCCTACTCCGCGCCTCCCTCCTCCTACTCCTCGCCTCCCTCGCCGGTGCATTGCACCATGCCCATCGGCGAGATCCATCCCCATTACATGGACATGGTGCGGGATGAGCAATTCCAAGAGGCGCAGGCCAACGCCGCCTACAACCACCACCTGCTGCAGGAGCACGTGCAGGCGGAGGAGCAACTCACAGCCGGCAGGGCTGTGGCGCCACACGCGGACCTGGCGGAGTAGGAGGCGTTGCTCGAGTCCTACTGCTTCGCCCGCGAGATCCGCCATGCCTGCTGGTGATATCACCAGCGGGTGGCGGAGGTGGCGGCCGCCTACAAGGAGAGCAATGACGCGGGCAAGGCGGTGTTCCGAGACCAATGACGAGGAGGAGGACATCGCCGAGTCCGCACCCCACCACGACGACCATGAAGCCGGCACGCCCGTGAGCACCGCCGGCAACGAGGAAGAGTAGTGCACGGTAGGTCGCCGCCGCTCATGTCCCAGGGAGGCCACCGCTCCTCTCCCCGTCGACACCAAGCTTGGTGGGCTCAACATCGTCGCCTGATTAGTTGCTTGGCGGCGATGTGGAGGCGGACAACTTCAGTTCCCGGGCCTCCGAAGGCGGAGCTGGAGAGCGCCTAGACGGAACTGAAGACGGTGAAGCTTTAGTTCTCGGGGCTCACGGCTTGACACGGGAAATGGGTGCGAACGATCATTTAGATTAGGTATTAATTATACCTTCAGAGCCGCAATAACACCGTTTTGATGTAAATGTAGTGAAGCCCATCTCGTTTTGACCGAATTTTATAGTCAAAATGTATGTGGCTATAGTTACATGGCGCCGGACTCACCTCCCTGCCCACAGACGAATACGGGAGGGAATTTGCGGGCTGTTGTTGGAGATGCTCTTAGTCCTGATGTCGTACTGGACTTTGAACGTTATCCTCGATTTAGCAGCTGATGTAACAGTCAGTAGCCACCTTCCTAGGTGCATGGATTCACAGAGACGGTCCACGGGTGCATATCCATGCGATTTCTTCTGGATGGTGTGTATCCTCGTTGTACCGTGCGTACATACCGAAAGCCTGAACTTAATTTGCATGTGCATTTCACCTTACCGATGCCGATCACGTTGTAAGCTTGCTCTTCAGTTTCCCGCGAGATATAATAAGTATAGTGGTTTGGAGCAATTTGTGGTTCCAACTGGTTAGGATTATGCTCTCTGCTAAGGAAGCGTTTCATATACTGGTTTGTACTGTGCCCCTGCCCCTGAATCCCTGATACCTACTGAATACTTGTCTTCTTTTTATTGCGTGAGTTGGCCGGATAGTTATCCGAGAGTGAAAGTAACAGAGACAGATCTTTCCTTGCTGGCGCCAAGTGGATTGGGCGCAGTAAAGTTCCACGGAGAAGTTGCCACGGTGGCTCCACGTCCTGGAAAAAGTGCAGACCGCACGCAAAGCCCCATCGAACATGTTGCCATGTTGGCGATCCCCTCTCTGGAGTCGCGCAGACGCAAACACAACCGCAGGGAAACTTCCTGCATCTCGTCGTCGTCGTCGTCAGTGAGCGGGCAAAAGCACAAGATCCACCAGGCCCGAGCGGTCATATTCTAGTACCACCACGGCCACAGCTGCCGCCAGCCACCACGATCGATCATCAATGGTGCTTCTGCGTGCACAAGACTAGTATTACGCATGTGCCCATTTCATTCATTTTATCCTTTGCTGGTGCCGCGCGCACGCGAGCCCTTTTCGTCGCCGTGCGATCCCACTGCTTCATTTCGTTTGACCGTAGTATCTCACCGGGACCCGTTCTCTCTCGCGTCGTCGGCTAATGTGCACGCCTGCGTATATATAAGCCCCGGTGCTCTGTCTCTTGCTTCCATCTCACCTCCAAGGCTCTCACCCTAGCCAAAAAAGCCACAAGGCGCTCCCTCGAGCTCCACTTCATCGGGGGTTTCAGCAGCTATCTACCTTAACATCGGTGCAGCAATGGACGCCATGGAGAGAGGCCAGAGCTCGCCGCGGCTGCCCAAGGTACGCATGCATGCCGTTCGCGAATCGTGATCGATCGTCAGTCGTAAACGTGCCACCCTTCTTGTTTCAGATTTCTAACAGACTTGGGGCACAAATTTTTACAGAGCCGGGGCTCAAAGATCGACGAAGAAAGCCTAAAGGTGCCGCTGATAGAGAGCAAGAAGACCGGCAGCCGGGCGCCGGCGGTGGTCCTCGGCTTCGAGTGCCTCGAGAGCACGGCCTTCAACGGCGTCGCCACCAACCTGGTGCTATACCTGGAGAGCGTCCTGCACGGCAGCGGCCTCGCCAGCGCCTCCAACGTCACCACCTGGATCGGCACCAGCTTCCTCACGCCCGTCCTCGGCGCCATCCTCGCCGACACCTTCTGGGGCAACTACAACACCATCCTCGTCTCCCTCGTCGTTTACCTTCTCGTAAGCACACGCCCAAACCATAACCCTTGACATGGCGTGGCAGCTTCTTCCTCCATGAGCTTAACTAACTTGGCTCCGTGTCATCGTTCACTTCAGGGTATGATGCTCATCACCTTCTCCGCGTTACTTCCGACCACCGAGCTGTGCGGGCTGGGCTCGTCGTGCCACCCGATGTTCGGCGCGCACACCGTCGCCTTCTCCGGCCTCTACCTCGTGGCGTTCGGCAGCGGCGGCGTGCGGGCGGCGCTGCTGCCGTTCGGTGCGGAGCAGTTCGACGACGACAACGCCGTGGACCGGGAGCGGAAGATGGCATTCTTCAGCTGGTTCTACATCTGCGTCGACTTCGGCATGATCGTGTCCGGGCTCTTCCTCGTGTGGATCCAGCAGAACGTCAGCTGGGGCCTCGGCTTCGGCATCGCCACGGCCTGCATCGCGCTCGCCTTCGTCGGCTTCGTGCTTTTCACGCCCATGTACAAGCGTAGCATGCCGACCGGCAGCCCGTTCAAGAGCCTGTGCCAGGTCGTGGTCGCCGCGTGCAGGAAGGTCACACTCCGCGTCCCCGCCGACGCCGCCGTCCTCTACGAGGTCAGCGACAAGATCGACCAGCCCAGGATCGCGCACACCAAAGAGTTCACGTTCCTCGACAAGGCGGCCGTGGTCGCGGACTCGGACCTGGAGGAGGTGACGAACGCCGACACCGCGGCGGCGCCCGCGGGCTCGTGGAGGCTGTGCACGGTGACGCAGGTGGAGGAACTCAAGATCCTGATGCGGCTGCTGCCGATCTGGGCGACGAGCATCGTGCTGTCCGCAGCGTACGCGCAGCTGAACACCACGTTCGTGCAACAGGGCAGCGCCATGGACATGCGGGTCATGTCGTTCACCATCCCGGCCGCGTCCATGGTGTCCTTCGAGGTGATCTGCGTCCTGGCGTGGGTGCTCATCTACGGCTCGGTGATCGTACCGGCACTCAGGAGACTCTTCCCGGCGAGCGACGAGCCGTCGCAGCTGCGGCGGATGGGCGCCGGGCGGCTGCTCATGGCGTTCGCGATGGCCGTGGCGGCGCTGGTGGAGATGAGGAGGCTGGAGGCCGCCGGGAGCGGGGAGTCCATCAGCATCGGGTGGCAGATGCCGCAGTACTTCGTGCTGGCCGGCGCGGAGGTGTTCTGCTACATCGCGCAGCTGGAGTTCTTCTACAGCGAGGCGCCGGAGTCGATGAAGAGCATGTGCACGTCCTTCGCGCTGCTCACCGTGGCGCTGGGCAGCTACGCGAGCTCGCTGATCTACGCCGTCGTGAACGCGCTGACGGCCACCGGCGGGCGGCCCGGGTGGATATCGGACGACCTCAACGAGGGGCACCTCGACTACTTCTTCTGGACCATGGCAGCGCTGTGCACGCTCAACTTCGTCGTGTACAGCGCCTTCGCCAGGAACTACCAGGTGAAGACGGTCGTGTCGTGATCGTGATCGTTCCTTACCCGCCGGCGTACATAAAGAGAGCATCAGAATTCGCAATTCAACGCGCAGTGCGGTGGTACAAAAGATTTGTTTTGTTCTTGTTTCAGAATTCAAAAGGTTCTTTCTTTAGGTAGCACTTTATAAAAGAATTTAGAATTAGTTTGGTATGATGCAATTACGGAAACACGCAACAGCAATTGGTTTTGTGATACTGTGTAGTTGTCTTCGTTTTGTTTGTAAGACCGTTTTAGCAGTTCAAATTAAACTGCAAAAACATCTTTCATTAGTGTTTGCAGTTAAAATTGAACTGCAAAAATATTTTACATTAATGTATAGAGGTAGTATTTCTTTTTGCAGCTAGCTGAAACAAGGATTGGCACCAGGCCATCCATACATAACTTTTATTCAAAGTCAAAGTATCTCTATTTTGACAAAACTTATAGAAAAAAATATCAACATTCACAATGCCAAATTAATATTTTAGATTCATCATGAAACTACGTTTCATGAAATATATATTTGGTATTCTATATGTTGATATTTTTAACATATATTTGGTCAAATTTTGTAAAGTTTGATTGACACAAATCTAATATGCAAAGTAAAAAGGACCGGAGGGAGTACTAGGTCTCGGGTGGGTTCGGGCACCGATAATGTGGGATCTACAAATACAAGTGCAGATACAATTGGTTGAATATGAAGCGAATAAATGCTTGGTCACGAATATTTAGCAAGTTATTTTGTAAAAAATCAAAAATGTATTAGTATATCCACAATACAAGGCTCCTAGAATTGAATTGCTTTACCAATTTGATGATCGATCAACCATAGGTGTATGATTCTCACCTGATGATGTGCAAACGTTGGTAGATGGAGTGGTTGGTTCATATGTGTGCTAGCTAGATTTCAAATCTTTCCCTAATAATAAAAGGGATATTGCTTCTGGTCGTCCATCATGAAAATTGCCCCCGAAGTTGGCACTAATTACCAACCATGGCACCTCCTCCGGCCCCCTGTTTTCTATTTTGTTTTTATGCTTTTTGTTTACTTTCTCATTTCTGTTATTACTTTTCTTCTCTAAATGAAATTTGGGATTTAAAAAAAACCAAATTTTAAAAGTTGTGAGTTTTCTTAAAAAATTGAAAAATCATAAACTATTTGTGAATTCAAAAAACATTTGGCAAATCATAAAATGTTCACGATCAAAAAATTGTTCACATATTTTTCTTTTACAATTTCAAATAAATATCCATGAAAAAATAATGTTCATTATTTTTAGAAAATGATCCAACATTCAAAATATATTTTTGAATTTGAAAAAATATCCATTAAATTTTAGAAAATGTTAACAAAAATGAAAACATATCTGTAAATAATGAACAAAACGAACCATCACTTACGTAGAAGTTTTATTAGGGGATCTGTAGAGGTCGTTTTATGATTTTATTTAGTTCCTCGCATCAGGTAAAAAAAGATTTATGTGCTTTGTACAACGCCGAGCCCCAAGAAAAATTGACACAACTTCCTCTGTGTTAGGTTTTGTAAGCTACATGAAAATGACTAAATGTCTATTTTGCTTCATACACAGCTATGTTTATTCTGGTACCACAATATTGGCTATGGTAAACACCGCTGTGCTAGGTCAAACGAGACACATCATTGACCAGTCTAGCACAGGCAGGGTCCATCAATGCAGTTTGGTCAGCCAAAATATACTTCGTTGTGGCACCTTAGGAAATCAAGTCATGATGTGACCACCACATTTTTAGTTTTTAAAATGACTTTTTAAAAGTCTCTTATCTCATCATGACATCACAGACATAGTTTGTGAAATGACATTATAAAAGTCCCTTATCTCATCCTTGCATTTGATTAAAAAAATTGTATCTACCACACCTGCATAATCTGATAATTTTTCTCCTGTTGTAACACACGGGAATATTTGCTAGTACAATACAAAGTAAATAAACGTCCTGAAAGAAACTTTGACGGACAAATAATACTCACTACAATTACGACATATGCTAGGCACGCATGAGAGGTGGACTGAGATACAATAGGCTTAGGAAGATACTTGTCTCGGATATCATAGCATGAAATATACCAACAGATTTGTCAAAAATACACTGAAAACAGTTGGATATCACTCATGTTTAATCTGCTTGAACAACCATCTTATCATTTGACCTAGAATTGAACAAGATCACACCACCAATATCTTCCAACATAGGAATTCAAAAAAAAAAACTTCCAACATAGGATCTCCCTTACAGGGATGTCCTTCTCTCTTTCTTCCCAAGAACATCGGGGTTCTATATCTAAATAGATAGCCCCCATTAACATATTTCTCTTAACATGCAAGCATACGACCTCAACTTTCAACATACATGAAAAAAGGCCAATCATAACATGCAACCATTTATAAGAAAAGGCCACATCAACATGAAACACATGCATGCATGATATTTTTTCTTTCTATTATGATTTTCATATTATACAAGAATTACACTGCATAAACCATATGTATTTTTATTTTTAGTTCTCATATTATTACTTCAAATATTCATCTTTCATACAATCATTTTTCATTGAAAATATATTACAAAATATTCCCACAACAACATGCAAGATATCGTCTAGTATCCTAAATATAGTCGAGAACTTATCAGTCGGTATTAAGATGTCAGGACCCCGATCCTAAGTCACACCGATCTAGCATGTAACACATCATATCACTTTGCGGCCTCACGCACGGTATTCCCACGGGTGCCACCTTACCTGGCCCGGGACCGTTTGCGCCTTTTGGCTCCCGTATATGATAGTGCCACTAGCATCCATATGACAAAGAACCCGGGCTGACATGGCTAGTCGTGAACCCAAAGTGGCACTAACTTACAGGGACAGGCATACATGACCCAACAACGAACGTGTCGGTCATCAGCGGGTGAATCCAGGCTGTAGCACTGGGCTAGCAGGACTCCGGTAAACCGGGCTGTAGCGGGCTAACAGGACTCCGGAATTCATCGCGTGACATTTCCCCGAGGGGACAGACACAGGAACGAAGAAGGACACATGCCGGCCAGCCTAAGTGTTCCGGAGCAGTAGCAAGCTACCATGGCTCAGTGGAAACACTAGGAGACATTTCCCGGTAAGAGAGGCTACTAAGGATAAACAACTAGATAGTCAGATCCCACACATACCAAGAATTTCAATAACATACACCCAATATGCTCGATATGTGCAAATACAACATGGCATCACAACATGACTCTACGACTCAAGTATTTATTCAATAGGCTCCGAGGAGCGAGATATTACAAACATGGGTCTCATGACCCAACATTCAGAGCATACAAGTCAAAGCACAAGCGGAAGCTTAACATGTCTGAGTACAGACATCTACAAATGAAAAAGGCTGAGAAGCCTGTCTATCTACCAGATCCTGCCGAAGGCACAAGATCGTAGCTGAGGTAACAAGCTAAACGTCGAAGTCCACGCGGTACTACTAGCGAGACTGAAGTCTCTTTGCAAAAACATAAATTAAGCAACGTGAGTACAAATGTACCCAGCAAGACTTACATCAGATCTATCTACATATGCATCAGTATCAACAAAGGGGCGGTGGGGTTTAACTGCAGCAAGCCAGCTTTGACTCGGTGGCTATCCTGAACTACGACTGCAAGTAACTCTTTTGAGGTGACGCACACGAGTCCACATATTCACCATATCAATACACCACTATGGATCCGCTCCCGTCTCCCTACGAGAACGCCATCCATAGCACTCGCGCTTATCTTGCATATTTTAGAGTATCCACTTTCACTTGTCTATGAACTGTATAGGCAACCCAGAAGTCTTTTACCGTGGACACGGCTATTCGAATAGATCATATTAACCCTGCAGGGGTGTACTTCTTCACACACGCTCTCACCACTTACCGCCGTTTACACGACATGTACTCGGCAACCTTCAAGCGGAAGCCCAGCGAGGGTGTCGGCCACGACCTGACTAACCACACAAGTCTCTTGTCCAGGTTTATCGCCTATTTGGGTTCCATCCGCAAGGAGATCCGGCCGGGGTGTCGCTCACGGCCCCAAACAATGTGTGCAGGGTTCCCAAGCCCACCATCCGGGTGCCACTTGGTACACCGGGCCACTGCGCCTAGTCTGTCCCAAGCCCACCTGTACCGGGTGCCACTTGGTAGACTACTAACACTACCTACAAACACCAGAAACTAGTTGCAACTCCTGGACAGAGATCAAGTTGATTAATAAGTCGAGAGAGCTTGGAGCGCCCGGAGCCCAATGTGTGGTAGTAACTGATCATGGATCACAAACACAGAACTCAGTTCCTGAGGACGGCTGCAATGAGACAACCCACCATGTACTCCTACATGGCCTCTCACCGCTACCTTTACCAAATCGTGTTCACACACTTAGCTTTCAACAGTAGGACATGTTCACACACCTCTGATTCATCCCTGATGAATCAGACCTGACACAACTCTAAGCAATAGCAGGCATGACAAACAAGCATGAATGAGTAGGCACATCAGGGCTCAAACAACTCCTACTCATGCTAGTGGGTTTCATCTATTTACTTTGGCAATGACAGGTCATGCAGAGGATAAAGGGGTTCAACTACCGCAGCAAGTAACAGTGGTATCGTTGTTGTCCTAATGCAGTAAAATAGAGCAGGAGCGAGAGAGTGGGATTGTATCGGAATGAACAAGGGGGTTTTGCTTGCCTGGCACTTCTGAAGATAATATAGTTCTTCATTGGTGTCATCGAACTCATCGTCGGAACCACGTCTATCGAGAGGGGACAAACACCGGCAAACAAGGAAGAACACAATCAATGCAATGCACAATATGATGCATGATCATGACATGGCAATATGCTGTTGATTGGGCTAATGCAACTAGCAGCAAGTTAAATGGAGTTGGTTTGAATCCAGGATTCAAATTCAAACTCCATATGTGATTTATTACATGACATTTAATTGAATTGTCCTAAACAGTAGTCATAAGTTGTTCTAACATGCATGAAAATGGTACAGATGGATAGATTGGATTTTTCTCATAATTTTTCATATATAAATTATTTGATTTGGAGCTACGGTTGAATTTCTATGAATTTTAGAAGTTTTGGGCATTTTCTGGAATTTCAGAGTTAAATTAAATCCAGAAAATGGTTAACTGCGTCAGCATTGCATCACTATGATGTCAGCGGGTCAACTGCGGTTGACCAGGTCAAATCTGACCAGTGGGGTCCACTGTTCAGTGTCTCAGGCTGGTATGTGTAGCTGACATGTGGGTCCAGTCAACGGCCACATCAGCTTGGTCAAAGCTGACGCGTGGGCCCATGGTGGTTAGGTTAAAACTTAACAGAAAATAAACAAAGATTAATTAAGGGCGTGGGGCCCATACGTAAGTGAGAGAGGGCTTAACTAGCAGGGTCATTAGCCCCTAATGATGGCGCCACGTCAGCAGCCACCGGAGTTGGACGCCGGCGACCAAACCCAATGGCGGAGGATCGCCGGAGTTACTCGGAATGGTGCCAACGAGCACCGTTTCGCTCGTGGTTTGCGGCTACGGCGAGCTGGCGGTGCGGCGCATCTAAAGAAGGCAGCGGGAGGTGCCGGGGTGCAGTGTAGCGGCGGCGGCGACGGGCGGAGCGGCGGCCGGAGTTCAGACGTCAGCGAGAACGGTGTTGCAGTGCACGGCAGGATCAGCGGGTGGGTGCTATGGACTCCTGACGGCGTGCTGAGCATGTTGAAGTGCTCGGTTGCGGTCATAGCTAGCTCTGGCCGCGGTGGCGATGAGGCCTGACGGCGGCGAGCTTTAGAGCTCAAGGGGACGGCAACTACAGGATGCTAGGGACGACAGGGCAAGGGGGAATCGGGTCAGCGGCTCACCGCGGAGCTGCAGGGATGGTTAGCGGGCTCGGGGACGTCCGGTAGCTCTTGAATCGACGACGAGGATCCACGGCGGCCGGCGATGGAAACGGCGATGCTGGCGACGTTGTGGCGCGTCCGTAGTTCCATGGCTTGGTGGAGAGGATGAGGAAGACGTCCCGGAGCTCTTGGACAGGTCAGGGGAGCAAGGGGGTGGCTGTGGCCGCGGTAAACAGCGTCGGCGGCGACGAGCTCGCTCGGTTGCGCTCGTGTTCTTGCGGGAGAGAGGGGAAAATGGGCGAGGGTGAGAGGGTTGGGCATGCGGCGTGCATGGCGTCGCTAGAAGGGCCGGAAGCCCCTTGGTGGCAAGCAGGAGGTGGCCAGGGGCAGCGCGCGGGCGACAGGCAGCAGCCTGCCTGCTCTGGCAAGAGGAGGAAGACGGCAGGGAACCCCTGGTGGGCTGGGCTGGCTGCTACAGGTGGGCTGCCAGCTGGGCCGGTTGGTGGCGCTAGGTAAGTGCTCTGTTTTATTTTCTGTTTGTTTTATTTTTAAATTTATTTTGCCACTGTTTCCAAATTCAAAAGAATTTCAAACAATGCCAAAACATTCTGAAATATTTTATGTTACCTCTCTGGACTATTCCAAAAGTACATAAAACACTTCAAAGCATTTGAAAACATATTCAGTATATATTATGAATATATTCCCAAATTCAAACAGATTATTGATTTAAATTCGGAGACCAAATAATTCCTTAAAAATGTTCCAGAATTTTGGTTTGATATATAACTCTTGCCAAAATTCACAAAACTATTTTTAGGGCATTTTGGATTCACCGAATGCAATTTAAAGGGTGCTTGCCCTTCTTTTAATTAGATTTCTGAGGTTTCAACAATCCTCAATTCAAGTTTCAGAAAATAGAAATGATGCACACATGAAGCTAGCCTAGAGCATTACCAGAAGGTAGGGATGTGACAGCTCACCCCTACTAAACAAGAATCTCGTCCTGAGATTCAAGCGTAGGGTAAGATGAAGGGGGATCGCAAACTAACGTAATCTTCACGATCTAGGTGGCACTTCAAAGAACGTTGATTCGATCACCATCATTGTCTTGAAGTCTTGCTTTGAGAACTCCTACCAACATGACAAGGAGAGAAGAAGGAGACTCTAGATTCACAAAACTAGAGTTTGATATATAACTCTTGCCAAAATTCACAAAACTATTTTTAGGGCATTTTGGATTCACCGAATGCAATTTAAAGGGTGCTTGCCCTTCTTTTAATTAGATTTCTGAGGTTTCAACAATCCTCAATTCAAGTTTCAGAAAATAGAAATGATGCACACATGAAGCTAACCTAGAGCATTACCAGAAGGTAGGGATGTGACATAAGAATACCCATTTGTTTGTCTAACCTAGAAGCTTTCGGCCAAACACCTGAAACATCCATTTCTTTTTCACCCTATAAGCAAGAACTAGTGGTTGGAACGATTTGCAGTCTAAATTATAATTATGAAATCATGTAATATTAAACTCTGGGCTTTCTGAAACCTTTTAACCTTGAATCTTGCATGGTTTTGGAAAGTTGTTTAATATTCAGAGTCTCCTAAAATATAGTAAAATTTATATATGCACATAAGGGTACAAAAATTATGATATGCAAATTCTTTTTTGGAAACTGGTTATTTTCTTCACAAGAAAAGAAAAGGTCAAGAGTAAATATATTTTATCATACTTTTTGTACAGTAGAAAAATGGTTGCATTTGTTTGATTTTTTTTGTAGATTTTCAATATGTAGCACTATCTGTGTTGATTAAATTTTTTGAGTCATTTATTTAAACTACAGAGGTATAAAATCACCCTGATAACCAAGCAATGGTTTGGAGGGTAATTCATAAATTAGGGTTCCCAAAAATATGAGATAATTCATGGGTCCGAGGAACATTTTGAAGTGATAATAGACACAAATTTATCAAATAACCTAAATACAAAGGATATTGGAGTAGTTGAGTCTCTCCAGCCAACTTTTGCTCACAACACATAGTAATATTTCCGAAGAAATTTGCAGGTTATCATTTCATAAAAATATGATACCCATGAATTTACAGAGTTGTAAAAAAGATCATGAAAACTTTTATGATATTATTTTGATTTTTTACCAATAAAACTAATTTGTACTCAACTGTATATATCAATTGCCAAAAGCTCAAAACGGGAGTAAATTGAATGCATGTATTACATGATGTTTTATAAAATAACTGAAGTAATAGCTAGCTACTATAAGGATAAATATTACAAGGCAAGATAAACTAATCACACCAGCTACAAGGTACAGAAAGAAAGCCAAGAAAGTATGTCATTGCTCCAAGCTCCTTTGCTTTCTCGCGATAATTTACACCTGCCAAAATGACACATGTAGAAAAGAGTGTGTCAAAAAGGTAACTTATAACCAGCTAAACTATGTTATCAGACATAACAGGAAAAGACTTCTACACGCATCACGCATATCTAAACGTGTGGTTAATTAATTAGCTCCCAAATTGCAAAAGGGTGCTTGCAAGGCATGAGGTTGTTAGGGAGTAGTTCGTTAAGCTCTGTACCAAGCCAGAGATACATGCATACATATTGTGAGAACTAGTAAAAGCATTGCAGATCAAGCCTTACCCCATGCGGCCATCTCATCACTTCTATTAATATCACTTCTACGTTCCACTTCTGCATACATAGGAAGTTAATTAGTTGCAAAAACCTAATCAGCGATGAAGAAATAAATCTTACTCACCTGCTTGAACGAGCACAATTGCAACAGTTGTACATATGGTCAATGAGGTTATAAGGCCTCAACACAGTCCCGCCATCTGAGATATCCCCTCCTACGTCCGACCGTGTACCACTACCGATCTGGTACTGTTGTGGACGGCCATACGAGGGCAGAAGATATACAACGGCGTCACCTGTAATGCCATTGCCAAGCATAGCTCCGCAACTCACACTCTGTCTCCTCGCGACATCACCAAAGAGAACATTGCCTCCTATGCTTGTCACCGGGACAAGCTTATCCAGAATAAGGTCGGTTAATTTGTACACTAGAAATTCAGGAGACGTTGCACTGTATTTTGTATGGATCAACATGATTTCCGAGTCACATTCTACCAGATCAAAAGAGTCGTCGATTTCACCAATTGTACATGCGGCAATCAACTTTGGGTAGGATAGACCTATCCGCATCAGCTGTGGCTCGATCTGAAAAATTTGCACTGTCCTCTTATATGTACCCACCTCCGCGGAACTTCGCTAAGGCGTATATCTTTCCTTGGAATGATACTGATGGCACTCCCATATATCGGGGGTTCCATGTGGCGACGCTCCATCGCCGATCTCTCGTGGTAGCAAATATTATAGTCGACAAACTAAATAGCGCGACGGCGACCATGGCGACTCCGTCTGCACTGACGCTCAAGGAGGCGGCATGCTCTTGATCATTGATAAGCGAATCAAAATAGATTTGCACGGAAGGCGTGCGCGCGGGAAGCTCCGCGGTATCGCCGGTGAGAGGATTGAGGACGCGAACTGGGACGTCGTCGTCGCGATTGTGTTGCAGGAGGAGGACTCCATCGGGCGAGTCGAGGACGCGATGATCCGTGAGAAGCGGGAGCCGGGTGCGGACGAAGATCCCTGTCGAGAGATTGAAGAATCGTAGCACGCCATTGCCAGGGTGCAGCCCGTGCCCCTGAGGCAGCAGCATCCACCGACGGGGATGAAATAGCGGATCGACGATGCAACTGCCGCGTGGGGAGACGGTGCTGGACCTCCAATGCTGGCAGGTGGCGCGGAAGCGGACATAGTCGAGCAGGTCGCTGGCCAGCACTCGCCACCCGATCAGCCGAACAACGTCTGGTTGCAGCAGGCACGCCCACGGGGATTCGTAGTCCGACGTGTCGGCGGTCATGGCTGGAGGGTGGTTTCGATGCGTCGGCGATGACATGCCGCCCAATCTCCCGAATAGCAGATCGATTTGTTCAGGGAAACGAGACAGATTCGGTTGAACCTTTGTCGAGACGGAACGAAGGGGAATCAGCCAATCACGGCCGGGTCTGGAGATACTATTATACAGTTTGGCTGGGCTAGGGGTGAAGAGTTTGGCTGTGGGACGACCTGCGATTGGATCTGCTAGATCCCGTAAACTGGACATCCGGCAAAATAACCGTCGGTTTACGGGATGGACAGGATTTTGCAGGTTCGAATAAATCATGTATATTTGATCATCCCAGAAGTTTTTTTGCGGGATCCTGCAAATCCCTGCTCATTTCTGCCATATCTATATCTATGGGAAATGTACTTGTTTTTGCCGGATCCCTATTCCCTTTGCGTGAACCAACTTCAGCCGCTTTCGTTCCCACCTCCCGCACCGCCGCCGCCTCCTATCTCGCCTCTGACCTCGCCGACCGGCCTCGCAATGCCGGAAACCGACCGGATGGAGTATTCACAGCCATCATATGCGCCGCCGCCACCTCCAATTCTGCTCCTCCTTCGCCCGCGCATCCCTCAGTCGTTCATGCCGGCACCACCCCAACACTTTCTGTCGGCGCCATGAAGAGGAAGCGGCAAGGAAACAACCTCGTCCGCCCGCTCCCGCTCCCGCTAGGGTTCCTCGTCGCCGCCGACGGGCCCTAGGCCCTTCCCGCCGCCGCCGCCCCGCCCGGCGCGGCACCTCGCTCCCTCGCCCCCGCCCTCCCCCGCTCTCGCCACC
>NC_041383.1:672993817-672999170 GCF_002162155.2 Triticum dicoccoides | reverse complement strand
GATCTGGCCGGGTGGTGTCGGCGGCGGCGGGCCGTTCCCTACCCGTGCGCGCTCGTCCTTCCCGGGGTGGGGGGAGGCGGCGGTGATGCTCAGCCGGTGGCGGTCCGGCGTCCTGGTGCGGAGGCCGGCGGCGCCCGCCGTGGTGGTGCCGCCTCTTGGCGGCGGGGCGGTCCGGTGGTGCCAGTCGACCGGTGGCGTGTCCCTGGCCTAGATCTGGGCCCGTAGGGTCCCTTCTAGGTCCATGCGGGTCGGCTCCGGCGCGACCGCGCCACCTTCTATATGGGGAGGCTGGGGAGCGGCTTGGACTGGGACGGCGACGCCGACGGCGTGCCAGCTGCTGCGTGAAGGCGGGAGCTGTCCGGGCCTTTGAGGGGTCGGCCGGGCCTTTGGGGCCACGGGCCCGTGAAGGAAATATGCACTAGAGGCAATAATAAAGTTATTATTTATTTCCTTATTTCATGATAAATGTTTATTATTCATGCTAGAATTGTATTAACCGGAAACATAATACATGTGTGAATACATAGACAATATAGTGCACTAGTATGCCTCTACTTGACTAGCTCGTTGATCAAAGATGGTTAAGGTTTCCTAACCATAGACATGAGTTGTCATTTGATAAACGGGATCACATCATTAGGAGAATGATGGGATTCACTTGACCCATTCCGTTAGCTTAGCACTTGATCGTTTTAGTTTACTGCTATTGCTTTCTTCATGACTTATACATGTTCCTATGACTATGAGATTATGCAACTCCTGATTACCGGAGGAACACTTTGTGTGCTACCAAACGTCACAACGTAACTGGGTGATTATAAAGGTGCTCTACAGGTGTCTCCGATGGTACTTGTTGAGTTGGCATAGATCGAGATTAGGATTTGTCACTCCTATTGTCGGAGAGGTATCTCTGAGCCCTCTCGGTAATGCACATCACTATAAACCTTGCAAGGAATGTGACTAATGAGTTAGTTGCGGGATTATGTATTATGGAACGAGTAAAGGGACTTGCCGGTAACGAGATTGAGCTAGCTATTGAGATACCAACAATCGAATCTCGGGCAAGTAACATACCGATGACAAAGGGAACAACGTATGTTGTTATGCAGTTTGACCGATAAAGATCTTCGTAGAATATGTAGGAGCCAATATGAGCATCCAGGTTCCGCTATTGGTTATTGACCAGAGTCGTGTCTCGGTCATGCCTACATAGTTCTCCAACCCGTAGGGTCCGCACGCTTAACGTTCAGTGACAATCGGTATTATGAGTTTATGTGTTTTGATGTACCGAAGGTAGTTCAGAGTCCTGAATATGATCACGGATATTACGAGGAGTCTCGAAATGCTCAAGACATAAAGATCGATATATTGGATGACTATGTTTGGACTTCGGAAGTGTTTCGGGCAAGTTCGGGCATATACCGGAGTACCGGGGGGTTACCGGAACCCCCCCGGGAGTATAATGGGCCTTATGGGCCTTAGTGGAGAAGAGGAGGGGTGGCCAAGGCAGGGCCGCGCGCCCGCTCCCCCTCTAGTCCGAGTTGGAAAAGGAGGGGGGCGGTGCCCCCCTCCACCATAATTTACCTCGGTCATATCGTAGCGGTGCTTAGGCGAAGCCCTGCGTCGGTAGCTTCATCAACACCATCATCACGCCATCATGCTGACGGAACTCTCCCTCAAAGCTCTACTGGATCGTGAGTTCGTGGGCCGTCACTGAGCTGAATGTGTGCAGATCGCGGAGGTGCAGTACATTCGGTACTTGGATTGGTCGATCGTGAAGACGTATGACTACATCAACCACATTGTCATAACGCTTCCGCTTACGGTCTACGAGGGTACGTGGATGACACTCTCCCCTCTCGTTGCTATGCATCACCATGATCTTGCGTGTGTGTGTAGGAATTTTTTTGAAATTACTATGTTCCCCAACAGTGGTATCCGAGCCAGGTTTATGTGTAGATGTTATATTCACGAGTAGAACACAAGTGAGTTGTGGGCGATACAAGTCATACTGCTTACCAGCATGTCATACTTTGATTCGGCGGTATTGTTGGATGAAGCGGCCCGGACCGACATTACGCGTACGCTTACGCGAGACTGGTTCTACCGACGTGATTTGCACATAGGTGGTTGGCGGGTGTCAGTTTCTCCAACTTTAGTTGAATTGAGTGTGGCTATGCCTGGTCCTTGTTGAAGGTTAAACAATCACTAACTTGACGAAATATCCTTGTTGGATTTTATCCGGCAGTGTCTTCCATTTTCAATAACCTTGTGAGACTTTCCTCAGATACACAATGCCTTTGGTAAATTGTATCCCCCGCTCTCGTCCACCATACTCTGCTTCCGGGCTGTAGTTATTTACTCGTGAAGTTTGTGGTATATGTTCCTAAGATGCCCTAGAGGGTTGAACCCACGTCTTCCCTAATCCGTGTGAACCCAAAGATTATGCGGGTTATATCTATTGGCATTTCTTCAAAAATAATAAAATAATCAATTCTACAACTTCTTCGAAAGCAAGAAGTGAATGGAAGGTTATGCATTAGAGAAGTGGGAGTCGACCTTGAACCTTTGTGTTCATGCCCACGGACCCGATGTGGAGCTTATCATGGAAGCTTCTTGTTATAATAATAATCCCCTTGTGATAAGTCCATCTTGTATCTATGTTTGGTCCTTTGCATCCGTGGTTTCGACCATATTGTTCTTCTTTGATCCCATTTCTCGGACAATTTAAAGTACTTGTCCTCTTCAAATCATTTCACATGTCCAACCTCTACATTGATCTACCTTCGAGTATTACCCACTGGTATCTCGAGAATATCACGGAACTACATAACTTCTTATGAGTTCTTCAAACAACTATTATTTCTCGCCGATTCCAATTTTCCACGGGTTCTGAGTTGCTAGACACTCGAGAACACCGATAACTGAATCGAGTCTACACTTTCCCTTCCATTGTTTTGTTTAACCTTTCTTGTAACCTAACTTATCTGAGCAGTGATAATTCCCTGCTTATGTATACACCTTGGTGTACAAGCTCTGTCTGTAAGACCTTGTTACTATTGTTGATGACATTCCGGTAGCCATCGATGGACGAGAACTTGGCCTATTGGTCCGCCTCGTCTTAACAAGCAGGAAAATGGTTCTCTTCGTCTCTCGCCCTTGGTACCAACGTTGTTGCCAACATAACTGACAGGCTATCCTCTGACCTGCCTTGCTATCATGACCGTACAAAATGTTAGCACCCTTCTTGCTTTTAACCCACATGGTGGGCCCATAACCCACAGTTCCACAGGATCGAAACCTGACTCTCCTATACAACCTTGACTCCGAAATATTCTTTGCACTTGGCTTCGTATGTAAATCACGAGCCACCTTCCTAGTGATCTATTCTGGTATCAGGCGCAATACTTATTCCCATTGCTTTGAACCCTTTCACCCCTATTTCAGGCAACGAACGGTTGCCTACCCGCTTGAAGCTTCTTATTGCACCTCCTTACCTTGCTCTCGATGACTTCTTGAATTTCAACTCGAGAGATGCCTCTATGCCACGTTCACCGAGATAGCCCCCCGGTACCTATCTTGTGTTGAGCTCCGTCCTTCCCGAGTCTTTCCCCCTTACTCCACCCCTTAAATCTCGGGACGAGATTTCTTGTAGTGGAGGAGATTTGTGACACCCAAATAATTAAGCTATAGTAAATCTCTGCTAATGACAACACGTCACCACTGTTACTATTGATAAACTCGCATTGATTCAAATCCCCGTTCAAATTCAAATTGTAAAATAAAGTCAAATAAATTGTTTCTTCAAGGAGTAAACTAAAATGTTCAAAGTGTGACAAATAATCCCTTGATATTTGTCATGTTGGACCAACCTCTTGAATTCCCAAAATGCCCCTGGGACTTAATTTTGGTCCAACAGCAATTAAATTGTCCTTTTCAATTTCTAAAAACGCTTGAACAATTCCATTGGTCCTGAAACTTTTTAGGCAACACCACAATGTTGTGCCTGAATTATTTGCCAAGTTTCACATTCAACAAAAATCATTTGATGCCTTGATTCTATCCAAAACAGTACCTATCCTTTTTAACAGAAAAGTATATATATATATATATATATATATATATATATATATATATATATATATATATATATATATATATATATATATATATATATATATAGGTGCGCTAAAGTGAGCCCGAGCGCATTGTGCTTATTCTACGCTCCGACCCGTGGAGCGCACCATGTTTGCTAATCGGTTACGTCATTCTTTAATTAGCGCAGCCACATGCATGCATATGGTAAATAACTTAATTCATTTACTATGTTTGTCTGGCGTTTTACTAGCGTGCGAATTGAGGATGCAAGACGAAGTACATTGCAGGTTGGCCGTAATTCATTTAAACCTGTTACTATATTTATCATGGTTTTTCACTAGCATGGGAAACGAGAATAAAGGATGAGACCAATGCATGCGGATGGTAACTGTTTTAATTGGGTTACCATTCCTACCATGTGAAACAAGAGTCCATAAAAGCGTACGATGTAGACATGCAGTAACCTAATTTGTTCTATTATCAAGTTTTTCATGAACAATTACTATGCTACTATAATTCTCAAGGTTGATTACTATATGCCATTCCAAGGAGGCATATAGAAAGAAAAAAATGGTGGTGGGACCATGCACCTGCATCTTCAGCCAGTAACCAAATTAAATATGTTACTACCTTTCTTATGGTTGATTACTATGTATCATTATTAGCATGGATATAAAAAAGACAAAAGGTGGCGGTGCGTGAACTAGTGGGTGGAGATAGTAACTGAAATTATTGGGTTACTATATTTCTTATGATTGTTTACGATGTGTTGTTACGGCCATGCATCTAAAAAAAGAAATGATGGCGGGACGGTGACCGATGCATGCAGATGGTAACCGAATTAATTCTATTACTATAATATTCTACAGATTTTACTAGCAGGTGGAAGAATAATGCCGATTAAGCAGAACGGTGCGTGCGACACAGGCGGAGCGCAGAATAAGCGATTTACGCTCCCGCTTAGTTTAGCGCCACCGTATATATATATATATATATATATATATATATATATATATATATATATATATATATATATATATATATATATATATATATATATATATATATATATAAAGGAAAGGCCAACCCCCACGTTCCCCCATGGGCCTCGACCCACCAAGCAGCCCAGCTCCCCCCTGGCTGGCCCAACCCCCCCTCGGCTTATCCTCCCACCCGACAGAAACCCTAACAGCTACCCCCGTCATTCCCCTCGATCCCCCACTCCTCTCTCCCCTCGATCTAGATCGGGCACCCC
>NC_041383.1:672977325-672993285 GCF_002162155.2 Triticum dicoccoides | reverse complement strand
TCGCCTCGAGTGCTCCAACCATGCTTCCCGCGCACCGTGGTCACCCCGTGTCGGGCCGCGCCCCGCACAACGCCCCGCCGTCGCTCGCGCCGCCCCCTCCTGTTGCGCCGGCCCACCGCGACCGCAGCTCTCTCCGGCTGGCCACGCCGTGGCCACGGCCCCGCCGGCGCTCGCCGTGGCTGCCGGCCGCGTCCTTGCCTCACGACGCGCTGGCCTTTGCCGGATCCGCACATCCGCCCCTGGCCTCGTCTCCGGCCGTCGAGCCCGCGCCCGGCGCCGGTGCCCTGGCACGTCCACGCGCCCGTACGGGCTGGCGCCCCAGCGCCCGCGCTCGCCCCATTAACCAGCCGCTCCAGTGGCCAGATGGGCCACTGCCAGCAGGGCCCCACCGGCCCCCTTTTCTTTATAAAAACAAAAGAAGAGTTTTTTCTAAAAAATATATATATATATATATTAATAATAAACTAATTAATTAGTTAATTAATTAGTAAATTAACTTAATTAAAATGGTTTAGTTAAACTAACTAATTAGTTAGCCTAATTAATCAAATATTTAGTTAGGTGAGTCAATGACAGGGGTCCCACCCCTGTTGACCAGTCAAACTTGACTGGTCAACTGGGCCCCATGGCCCATCCGTCAGCCACTGGGTACACTTTTGTGTACACTGTGCTGGGTGCGCCTAGCATTTTAGCATTTATTTTCGATTAAAATTAATTTCAGAATATTAATAAAACTTTGAAAATTAATAGAAATAAAATCGTATCTCGGATGAAAAAGTTTTATACATCAAAGTTTCTCAGAACGACGAGACGCATCCGAATACGCGGTCCATTCGCCCACCACACGTCCCTACCATAGTAAACGTTGAACTTTTTCCCTCTGGTTCATCTGTCTCACGAACGTCCGGAACCGGGAAAACTTTCCCGGATGTTTCCCCCTTCGCCAGTATCGACCCCTCTTCTCTTCGGTAGACCCCGTGACGGCTACCGATGCCGCTGTGATCGACTACGTCGACGACGATCCCTCCTTCTCGCCCGAGCAACCAGGTAAGCCCCCCTTTTGATCATCCTGATATCGCCCATTCTATTCTCTCATGCTTGCATTAGATTTTGCTACTGTAATTGATTGTTCCTATTTTGATGCATAGCCTGATTTTGTACCTGCTTATTGTTACCTACCTGCTTATCCTAACTGCTTAATATAGGTTGGTTTTAGTGATCCATCAGTGACCCCCACCTTGTCCTTGTTGCCCCTGCTTTATCATCGATGCCTCGATCAACGTGATTGACGACCAGAGCCTGACACTCACATCACATCACGCCCCTTTAGTTGCTCGACTCTGCAGAGCTACTATCGAGTGCCAAGGGTGATCCCTCATAATGCACTCCTGATTATAATTCTGTAGTGTAGCTATTCGGTCGTGGTCATCGAGGGTGATTTCCTCTTTCACCATTCCCGATACGTCTCCGTCGTTCAACACCTCAAGTGTGAACCGCGAGGGTGGTACCTCTTACGTTCACCTTGATGATTACGTTGAGTGGAATCCTCCGTGGGTGATTCCTCGGGTTTTCCCCTTGACGTTTAGACACAAGGTTATGTTGACTTTACTTGAGACCATTGTTGAAGTCGGGTCGGCCCTGAGGGGTACCCGCGAGTTGATGTGAAAGTCGGGCGGGCCCGTTGAGGACCCGCGAGTTTTCCACGTGGCACGGCCGAGCAGTTTGGGCCCTTGCCGTAAGTCCATGAGACGGGGTGATGGGGTCACCTTATCGTGAGTCTTTGCTCATTTCGGCGAGCCCCTAATGCACTAACAGGTTTGGGTATTTGTTCTGAGTCTGGCCTTTATGCACTAACCACCACACGAGAATAGATATGGGCCTCGACGTCGCAGTATCAGTCGAAGCTTTGTCAGACGTCCAGTTCAGCAGTGCGGCACGGCTGGGCCGGCACCATCCTGTAGTGGTGGAGCCTGGTCCGCCCTGCTCGCAACGACCTGGAGTGCAACGGGCGATGGGCCCAGACCCCGGAGTGCTTAGGAGGTAGACCGGCGGGGACCTCTCTGTTGAGTCTAGGTAGGGCTGTGACGTGTTGATCTTCCGAGGCCGGGTATTGACCCCAGAAAGGTGTGTACGGCCAGAGTGATCGAGCGTGTTGGGTAACGTGGTGCACCCTTGTAGGGAAGATACATATTCGAATACCGTGTCCACGGTAATGGATGTCCAGACTTGTATCCGGATCTTATATAACTAGAAATGGATACTTGAGATATGTGATGGATATGTGGCTCCGGGATTGCTTTCTTGCAGGGAGTCGGGGAAGGATCTCTGGGCGTTGATGTTACAACAGGTTTGTTAAATATTAAACTGCTATTCTTTACTCTTCTACATGCTGCAAGATGCTTGGAGCTGCTTGAAGATGCTAGTCTTTGATAGGCTAGGCCTTCCCCCTCTATTCTGGCATTCTACAGTTCAGTCCATAGATACAAACCTTCCATTTGATACCAATGCATACTTAGTATAGATCTGATGCTTGCGAGTATTTTGAATGAGTACTCACGGTTGCTTTGCTCCCCCTTTCCCTCTTCTTTCTTTCCGGTTGATGCAACCAGATGGTGGATCCCAGGAGCCAGATGCCACTGTCGATGGATGCTACTACGTGGAGCCCACCGACGACCAGGAGTAGTTTGGAGGTCCCAGGCAGGAGGCCTTGCCTCTTCGATCATTGATGTTTATGCTAGCCTTCTTAAGGCAAAACTTGTTTAACTTATGTCTGTACTCAGATATTGTTGTTTTAGCTGACTCGCTTGTGTATCGAGCTTTTGTATTCGAGCCCTCGAGGCCCCTAGCTTGTAATATGAAGCTTGTATTATTTTGATTTGTGTCTAGAGTTGTGTTGTGATATCTTCCCGTGAGTCCCTGATCTTGATCGTACACATTCGCGTGTATGATTAGTGTACGATTGAATCGGGGGCGTCACAATGGTCAAGACATGATGCCAAATTTTATTGTATAAGATGATCATGTTTTGTAACAAAGCTATTGGCAACTGGTAGGAGCCATATGGTTGTCGTTTTATTGTATGCAATGCAATCGCCCTGTAATTGCTTTACTTTATCACTAAGCGGTAGCGATAGCCGTAGAAGCAATAGTTGGCGAGACGACAACGATGCTATGATGGAGATCAAGGTGTCGCGCCGGTGACGATGGTGATCATGACGGTGCTTTGGAGATGGAGATCAAAGGCACAAGATGATGATGGCCATATCATATCACTTATATTGATTGCATGTGATGTTTATCTTTTATGCATCTTATTTTGCTTTGATTGACGGTAGCATTATAAGATGATCTCTCACTAAATTTCAAGATATAAGTGTTCTCCCTGAGTATGAACTGTTGCCTAAGTTCGTCATGTCGAGACATCAGGTGATGATCGGGTGTGATAAGCTCAACGTTCACCTATAACGGGTGCAAGCCAGTTTTGCACACGCAGAAATACTCGGGTTAAACTTGACAAGCCTAGCATATGCAGATATGGCCTTGGAACACTTAGACCGAAAGGTCGAACGTGAATCATATAGCAGATATGATCAACATAGTGATGTTCACCATTGAAAACTACTCTATCTCACGTGATGATCGGTTATGGTTTAGTTGATTTGGATCACGTAATCACTTAGATGATTGGAGGGACGTTTATCTAAGTGGAAGTTCTTAAGTAATACAATTAATTGAACTTAAATTTATCATGAACTTAGTACCTGATAGTATTTTGCTTGTCTATGTTATTGTAGATAGATGGCTCATGTTGTTGTTCCGTCGAATTTTAATGCGTTCCTTGAGAAAGCAAAGTTGAAAGATGATGGCAGCAATTACATGGACTGGGTCCGTAACTTGAGGATTATCCTCATTGCTGCACAGAAGAATTACGTCCTGGAAGCACCGCTGGGTGCCAGGCCTGCTGTAGATGCAACTGGCGATGTTAAGAACGCCTGGCAGAGCAAAGCTGATGACTAGTCGATAGTTCAGTGTGCCATGCTTTACGGCTTAGAACCGGGACTTCAACGATATTTTGAACGTCATGGAGCATATGAGATGTTCTAGGAGTTGAAGTTAATATTTTAAGGAAATGCCCGGATTGAGAGATATGAGGTCTCCAATAAGTTTTATAGTTGCAAAATGGAGGAGAATAGTTCAGTCAATGAACATATACTCAAAATGGGTATAATAATCACTTGATTCAATTGGGAGTTAATCTTCCTGATGATAGTGTCATTGACAGAATTCTTCAATCACTGCCACCAAGCTACAAGAGCTTCGTGATGAACTATAATATGCAAGGGATGGAAAAGTCAATTACCGAGCTCTTCGCAATGCTAAAGGCTGCGGAGGTAGAAATCAAGAAAGAGCATAAAGTGTTGATGGTCAACAAGACCACCAGTTTCAAGAAAAAGGGTAAAGGGAAGAAGAAGAGGAACTTCAAGAAGAACGACAAACAAGTTGCTGCTCAAGAGAAGAAACCTAAATCTGGACCTAAGCCTGAGACTGAGTGCTTCTACTGCATATAGACTGGTCATTGGAAGCGGAACTGCCCCAAGTATTTGGCGGATAAGAAGGATGGCAAGGTCAAAAAAGGTATATGTGATATACATGTTATTGATGTGTACCTTACTAGAGCTCGTAGTAGCACCTGGGTATTTGATACTGGTTCTGTTGCTAATATTTGCAACTCGGAACAGGGACTACGAATTGAGCAAAGATTGGCTAAGGGCGAGGTGACGATGCGCGTGGGAAATGGTTCCAAAGTCGATGTGATCGCCGTCGGCGCGCTACCTCTACATCTACCTTCGGGATTAGTTTTAGACCTGAATAGTTGTTATTTGGTGCCAGTGTTAAGCATGGACATTATATCTGGATCTTGTTTGATGCGAGATGGTTATTCATTTAAATCTGAGAATAATGGTTGTTGTTTTTATATGAGTAATATCTTTTATGGTCATGCACCCTTAAAGAGTGGTCTATTTGTCTTGAATCTCAATAGTAGTGATACACATATTCATAATGTTGAAGCCAAAAGATGCAGAGTTGATAATGATAGTGCAACTTATTTGTGGCACTGCCGTTTACGTCATATTGGTGTAAATTGCACGAAGAAACTCCATACAGATGGACTTCTGGAATCACTTGATTATGAATCACTTGGTACTTGCGAACCATGCCTCATGGGCAAGATGACTAAAACGCCGTTCTCTGGAACAATGGAGCGAGCAACAGATTTATTGGAAATCATACATACTAATGTATGTGGTCCAATGAATATTGAGGCTCGCGGCGGGTATCGTTATTTTCTCACCTTCGTAGATGATTTGAGCAGATATGGGTATATCTACATAATGAAACATAAGTCTGAAACATTTGAAAAGTTCAGGGAATTTCAGAGTGAAGTGGAAAATCATCGCAACAAGAAAATAAAGTTTCTACGATCTGATCGTGGAGGAGAATATTTGAGTTACGAGTTTGGTCTACATTTGAAACAACGCGGAATAGTTTCACAACTCACGCCACCCGGAACACCACAGTGTAATGGTGTGTCCGAACATCATAATCGTACTTTACTAGATATGGTGCGATCTATGATGTCTCTTACTGATTTACGGCTATCGTTTTGGGGTTATGCTTTATAGATAACTGCATTCACGTTAAACAGGGCACCATCAAAATCTGTTGAGACGACGCCTTATGAACTATGGTTTGGCAAGAAACCAAAGTTGTCATTTCTTAAAGTTTGGGGCTGTGATGCTTATGTGAAAAAGCTTCAACCTGATAAGCTCGAACCCAAATCGGAGAAATGTGTCTTCATAGGATACCCAAAGGAGACTGTTGGGTACACCTTCTATCACAGATCCGAAGGCAAAACATTCGTTGCTAAGAGTGGATCCTTTCTAGAGAAGGAGTTTCTCTCGAAAGAAGTGAGCGGGAGGAAAGTAGAACTTGATGAGGTAACTGTACCTGCTCCCTCATTGGAAAGTAGTTCATCATAGAAACCGGTTCCTGTGACGCCTACACCAATTAGTGAGGAAGTTAATGATATTGATCAAGAAACTTCAGATCAAGTTACTACCAAACCTCGTAGGTCAAACAGAATAAGATTCACACCAGAGTGGTACGGTAATCCTATTTTGGAGGTCATGTTACTTGATCATGGTGAACCTACGAACTATGAGGAAGCTATGATGAGCCCAGATTCTGCAAAATGGCTTGAGGCCATGAAATCTGAGATGGGATCCATGTATGAGAACAAAGTGTGGACTTTGGTTGACTTGCCCGATGATCGGCAAGCCATCGAGAAAGAATGGATCTTTAAGAAGAAGACTGACACTGACGGTAATGTTACTGTCTACAAAGCTCGACTTGTTGCAAAAGGTTTTCGACAAGTTCAAGGGGTTGACTATGATGAGACTTTCTCACCCGTAGCGATGCTTAAGTCTGTCTGAATCATGTTAGCAATTGCCGCATTTTATGATTATGAAATTTGGCAAATGGATGTCAAAACTGCATTCCTGAATGGATTTCTAGAAGAAGAGTTGTATATGATGGAACCGGAAGGTTTTGTCGATCCAAAAGGTGCTAACAAAGTGTGCAATCTTCAGCGATCTATTTATGGACTGGTGCAAGCCTCTCGGAGTTGGAATAAACGTTTTGATAGTGTGATCAAAGCATATGGTTTTATACAGACTCTTGGAGAAGCATGTATTTACAAGAAAGTGAGTGGGAGCTCTGTAGCATTTCTAACACTATATGTAGATGACATATTATTAATTGGAAATGATATAGAATTCTGGATAGCATAAAAGGATACTTGAATAAGAGTTTTTCAATGAAAGACCTCGGTGAAGCTGCTTATATATTGGGCATCAAGATCTATATAGATAGATCAAGACGCTTAATTGGACTTTCACAAAACACATACCTTGATAAAGTTTTGACAAAGTTCAAAATGGATCAAGCAAAGAAAGGGTTCTTGCCTGTGTTACAAGGTGTGAAGTTGAGTCAGACTCAATGCCTGACCCATAGAGAGAAAATGAAAAATGTTCCCTATGCTTCAGACATAGGCTCTATCATGTATGCAATGTTGTGTACCAGACCTGATGTGTTCCTTGCTATTAGTTTAGCAGGGTGGTACCAACGTAATCCAGGAGTGGATCACTGGACAGCGGCCAAGAACATCCTGAAATACTTGAAAAGGACTAAGGATATGTTTCTCATTTATGGAGGTGACAAAAAGCTCGTCGTAAATGGTTACGTCGATGCAAGCTTTGACACTGATCCGGACGATTCTAAATCGCAAACCAGATATGTGTTTATATTAAACAGTGGAGCTGTCAGTTGGTGTAGTTCTAAACAGAGCGTCGTCGCGGGATCTACATGTGAAGCGGAGTACATAGCTGCTTCGGAAGCAGCAAATAAAGGAGTCTGGATGAAGGAGTTCATATCCGATCTAGGTGTCATACCTAGTGCATCGGGTCCAATGAAAATCTTTTGTGACAATACTGGTGCAATTGCCTTGGCAAAGGAATCCAGATTTCACAAGAGAACCAAGCACATCAAGAGAAGCTTCAATTCCATCTGTGACCAAGTCCAGGTGGGAGACATAGAGATTTGCAAGATACATACGGATTTGAATGTTGCAGACCCGTTGACTAAGCCTCTCTCATGAGCAAAACGTGATCAGCACCAAGACTCCATGGTGTGTTAGAATCATTACTGTGTAATCTAGATTATTGACTCTAGTGCAAGTGAGGGACTAAAGGAAATATGCCCTAGAGGCAATAATAAAGTTATTATTTATTTCCTTATTTCATGATAAATGTTTATTATTCATGCTAGAATTGTATTAATCTGAAACATAATACATGTGTGAATACAAAGACAATATAGTGTCACTAGTATGCCTCTACTTGAGTAGCTCGTTGATCAAAGATGGTTAAGGTTTCCTAACCATAGACATGAGTTGTGATTTGATAAATGGGATCACATCATTAGGAGAATGATGTGATTGACTTGACCCATTCCGTTAGCTTAGCACTTGATCGTTTTAGTTTACTGCTATTGCTTTCTTCATGACTTATACATGTTCCTATGACTATGAGATTATGCAACTCCCGGTTACCGGAGGAACACTTTGTGTGTGATGACCCACAAGTGTAGGGGATCTATCGTAGTCCTTTCGATAAGTAAGAGTGTCGAACCCAACGAGGAGCAGAAGGAAATGATAAGCGGTTTTCAGTAAGGTTTTCTCTGCAAGCACTGAAATAGTAGGTGATAGATTGTTTTGTGATAAGATAAATAGTAACGAGCAAAAAGTAAATAAAGTAAATAAAGTGCAGCAAGGTGGCCCAATCCTTTATATAGCAAAGTGTTGGGGAACGTACTAATTTCAAAAAAAAATCCTACGCACACGCAAGATCATGGTGATGCATAGCAACGAGAGGGGAGAGTAATGTCCACGTACCCTCGTAGACCGTAAGCGGAAGCGTTATGACAACGCGGTTGATGTAGTCGTACATCTTCACGATCCGACCGATCCAAGTACCGAACGTACGGCACCTCCGAGTTCAGCACACGTTCAGCTCGATGACGATCCCCGGACTCCGATCCAGCAAAGTGTCGGGGATGAGTTCCGTCAGCACGACGGCATGGTGACGATGATGATGTTCTACCGGCGCAGGGCTTCGCCTAAACTCCGCGACGATATGATCGAGGTGGAATATGGTGGAGGGGGGCACCGCACACGGCTAAGGAACGATCACGTAGATCAACTTGTGTGACCTAGGGTGCCCCCTGCCCCCGTATATAAAGGAGGGAGGGGGAGGTGCGGCCGGCCCCCAAGGGGTGCGCCTCGAGGAGTCCTACTCCCACCGGGAGTAGGACTCCCCCCTCTTGCCTTGGTGGAGAAGGAAAGGGGGGCGCCGCCCCCCCTCCTTGTCCTATTCGGACTAGGGGGGAGGGGGCGCGCGGCCTGCCCTGGCCGACCCTGCTCTTCTCCCTCATGGCCCATGTAGGCCCAATAACCCCCGGGGTGGGGGTGGGGGTGGGGGTTTCGGTAACCCCCCGGTACTCCGGAAAAATCCCGGTTTCTCCCGGAATGTTTCTGATATCCAAATGTAGGCTTCCAATATATCAATCTTTATGTCTCGACCATTTCGAGACTCCTCGTCATGTCCTGGATCACATCCGGGACTCCGAACAACCTTCAGTACATCAAAAATATATAAACTCATAATAAAACTGTCATTGTAACGTTAAGCGTGCGGACCCTACGGGTTCGAGAACTATGTAGACATGACCTAGAACTATTCTTGGTCAATAACCAATAGCGGAACCTGGATGCTCATATTGGCTCCTACATATTCTACGAAGATCTTTATCGGTCAAATCGCATAACAACATATGTTGTTCCCTTTGTCATCGGCATGTTACTTGCCCGAGATTCGATCGTCGGTATCTAATACCTAGTTCAATCTCGTTACCCGCAAGTCTCTTTACTCGTTACGTAATGCATCATTCTGTAACTAACTCATTAGCTACATTGCTTGCAAGGCTTATAGTGATGTGCATTACCGAGAGGGCCCAGCGATACCTCTCCGACAATCGGAGTGACAAAACCTAATCTCGAAATACGCCAACCCAACATGTACCTTTGGAGACACCTGTAGTACTCCTTTATAATCACCCAGTTACGTTGTGACGTTTGGTAGCACCCAAAGTGTTCCTCCGGTAAACGGGAGTTGCATAATCTCATAGTTACAGGAACATGTATAAGTCATGAAGAAAGCAATAGCAATATACTAAACGATCAAGTGCTAGGCTAACGGAATGGGTCATGTCAATCACATCATTCTCCTAATGATGTGATCCCATTAATCAAATGACAACACATGTCTATGGTTAGGAAACATAACCATATTTGATTAATGAGCTAGTCAAGTAGAGGCATACTAGTGACTATATGTTTGTCTATGTATTCACACATGTATCATGTTTCCGGTTAATACAATTCTAGCATGAATAATAAACATTTATCATGATATGAGTAAATAAATAATAACTTTATTATTGCCTCTAGGGCATATTTCCTTCAGTCTCCCACTTGCACTAGAGTCAATAATCTAGATTACACAGTAATGATTCTAACACCCATGGAGTCTTGGTGCTGATCATGTTTTGCTCGTGGAAGAGGCTTAGTCGATGGGTCTGCAACATTTAGATCCGTATGTATCTTGCAAATCTCTATGTCTCCCACCTGGACTTGATCCCAGATGGAATTGAAGCGTCTCTTGATGTGCTTGCTCCTCTTGTGAAATCTGGATTCCTTTGCCAAGGCAATTGCACCAGTATTGTCACAGAAGATCTTCATTGGTCCCGATGCACTAGGTATGACACCTAGATCGGAAATGAACTGCTTCATCCAGACTCCTTCATTTGCTGCTTCCGAAGCAGCTATGTACTATGCTTCACATGTAGATCCCGCCACGACGCTTTGTTTAGAACTGCGCCAACTTACTGCTCCACCGTTTAATAAAAACACGTATCCGGTTTGCGATTTAGAATCATCCGGATCAGTGTAAAAGCTTGCATCGACATAACCATTTACGACTAGCTCTTTGTCACCTCCATATACGAGAAACATATCCTTAGTCCTTTTCAGGTATTTCAGGATGTTCTTAACCGCTGTCCAGTGATCCACTCCTGGATTACTTTGGTACCTTCCTGCCAAGCTTATTGCTAAGCACACGTCAGGTCTGGTACACAGCATTGCATACATGATAGAGCCTATGGCTGAAGCATAGGGAACATCTTTCATTTTCTCTCTATCTTCTGCTGTGGTCGGGCATTGAGTTTGACTCAACTTCACACCTTGTAGTACGGGCAAGAACCCTTTCTTTGCCTGATCCATTTTAAACCTTTTCAAAACTTTATCAAGGTATGTGCTTTGTGAAAGTCCAATTAAGCGTCTTGATCTATCTCTATAAATCTTGATGCCCAATATATAAGCAGCTTCGCCGAGGTCTTTCATAGAAAAACTTTTATTCAAGTATCGCTTTATGCTATCCAGAAATTCTATATCATTTCCAATTAATAATATGTCATCTACATATAATATCAGAAATGCTACAGAGCTCCCACTCACTTTCTTGTAAATACAGGCTTCTCCAAAAGTCTGTATAAAACCATATGCTTTGATCACACTATCAAAGCGTTTATTCCAACTCCGAGATGCTTGCACTAGTCCATAAATGGATCGCTGGAGCTTGCACAATTTGTTAGCACCTTTTGGATCAACAAAACCTTCTGGCTGCATCATATACAACTCTTCTTCCAGAAATCCATTCAAGAATGTAGTTTTGACATCCATTTGACAAATTTCATAATCATAAAATGCAGCAATTCCTAACATGATTCGGACAGACTTAAGCATTGCTATGGGTGAGAAAGTCTCATCGTAGTCAACCCCTTGAACTTGTCGAAAACCTTTTGCAACAAGTCGAGCTTTATAGACAGTTGCATTACCATCAGCGTCAGTCTTCTTCTTAAAAATCCATTTATTCTCAATGGCTTGCCGATCATCGGGCAAGTCAACCAAAGTCCATACTTTGTTCTCATACATGGATCCCATCTCAGATTTCATGGCCTCTAGCCATTTTGCGGAATCTGGGCTCATCATCGCTTCCTCATAGTTCGTAGGTTCATCATGGTCAAGTAACATGACTTCCAGAATAGGATTACCGTACCACTCTGGTGCGGATCTTACTCTGGTAGACCTACGAGGTTCAGTAGAAACTTGATCTAAAGTTTCATGATCAATATCATTAGCTTCCTCACTGATTGGTGTAGTTGTCACAGGAACCGGTTCTTGTGATGAACTACTTTCCAATAAGGGAGCAGGTATAGTTACCTCATCAAGTTCTACTTTCCTCCCACTCACTTCTTTCGAGAGAAACTCCTTTTCTAGAAAGGATCCGAATTTTTGCAACGAAAATCTTGCCTTCAGATCTGTGATAGAAGGTGTACCCAACAGTCTCTTTTGGGTATCCTATGAAGACATATTTCTCCGATTTGGGTTCGAGCTTATCTGGTTGAAGTTTCTTCACATAAGCATCGCAGCCCCAAACTTTAAGAAACGACAACTTTGGTTTCTTGCCAAACCACAGTTCATGAGGCGTCGTCTCAACGGATTTTCATGGTGCCCTATTTAACGTGAATGCGGCCGTCTCTAAAGCATAACCCCAAAACGATAGCGGTAAATCAGTAAGAGACACCATAGATCGCACCATATCTAGTAAAGTACGATTACGACGTTCGGACACACCATTTCGTTGTGGTGTTCCGGGTGGCGTGAGTTGCGGAACTATTTCGCATTGTTTCAAATGTAAACCAAACTCGTAACTCAAATATTTTCCTCGACAATCAGATCGTAGAAATTTTATTTTCTTGTTACGATGATTTTCTACTTCACTCTGAAATTCTTTGAACTTTTCAAATGTTTCAGACTTGTGTTTCATTAAGTAGATATACCCATATCTGCTCAAATCATCTGTGAATGTGAGAAAATAATGGTACCCGCCGCGAGCCTCAACATTCATTGGACCACAAACATCAGTATGTATGATTTCCAACAAATCAGTGGCTCGCTCCATAGTTCCGGAGAACGGCATTTTATTCATCTTGCCCATGAGGCATGGTTCGCAAGTACCAAGTGATTCATAATCAAGTGATTCCAAAAGCCCATCAGTATGGAGTTTCTTCATGTGCTTTACACCGATATGACCTAAACGGCAGTGCCACAAATAAGTTGCACTATCACTATCAACTCTGTATCTTTTGGTTTCAACACTATGAATATGTGTATCACTACTATCGAGATTCTATAAAAATGGACCACTCTTCAAGGGTGCATGACCATAAAAGATATTACTCATATAAATAGAACAACCATTATTCTCTGACTTAAATGAATAACTGTCTCGCATCAAACAAGATCCAGATATAATGTTCATGCTCAACGCTGGCACCGAATAACAATTATTTAGGTCTAAAACTAATCCCGATGGTAGATGTAGAGGTAGCGTGCCGACCGCGATCACATCAACTTTGGAACCATTTCCCACGCGCATCGTCACCTCGTCCTTAGCCAATCTTCGCTTAATCCGTAGTCCCTATTTCGAGTTGCAAATATTAGCAACAGAACCAGTATCAAATACCCAGGTACTACTGCGAGCATTAGTAAGGTACACATCAATAACATGTATATCACATATACCTTTGTTCACTTTGCCATCCTTCTTATCCGCCAAATACTTGGGGCAGTTCCGCTTCCAGTGTCCAGTCTGCTTGTAGTAGAAGCACTCAGTCTCAGGCTTAGGTCCAGACTTGGGTTTCTTCTCTTGAGCAGCAACTTGTTTGTTGTTCTTCTTGAAGTTCCCCTTCTTGTTCCCTTTGCCCTTTTTCTTGAAACTGGTGGTCTTGTTAACCATCAACACTTGACGCTCCTTCTTGATTTCTACCTCCGCGGCTTTTAGCATTGCGAAGAGCTCGGGAATAGTCTTGTCCATCCCTTGCATACTATAGTTCATCACGAAGCTCTTGTAGCTTGGTGGTAGTGATTGAAGAATTCTGTCAATGACACTATCATCAGGAAGATTAACTCCCAGTTGAATCAAGTGATTATTATACCCGGACATTTTGAGTATGTGTTCACTGACAGAACTATTCTCCTCCATCTTGCAGCTATAGAACTTATTGGAGACTTCATATCTCTCAATCCGGGCATTTGCTTGAAATATTAACTTCAACTCCTGGAACATCTCATATGCTCCATGACGTTCAAAACATCGTTGAAGACCCGGTTCTAAGCCGTAAAGCATGGCACACTGAACTATCGAGCAGTCATCAGCTTTGCTCTGCTAGACGTTCTTAACGTCGTCAGTTGCATTAGTAGCAGGCCTGGCACCCAGCGGTGCTTCCAGGGCGTAATTCTTCTGTGCAGCAATGAGGATAATCCTCAGGTTACGGACCCAGTCCGTGTAATTGCTACCATCATCTTTCAACTTTGCTTTCTCAAGGAACGCATTAAAATTCAATGGAACAACAGCACGAGCCATCTATCTACAACAAACATAGACAAGCAAAATACTATCAGGTACTAAGTTCATGATAAATTTAAGTTCAATTAATCATATTACTTTAAGAACTCCCACTTAGATAGACATCCCTCTAATCTTCTAAGTGATTACATGATCCATATCAACTACACCATGTCCGATCGTCACGTGAGATGGAGTAGTTTCAACGGTGAACATCAATATGTTGATCATATCTACTATATGATTCACGCTCGACCTTTCGGTCTCCGTGTTCCGAGGCCATATCTGTTATATGCTAGGCTCGTCAAGTTTAACCTGAGTATTCCGCGTGTGCAACTGTTTTGCACCCGTTGTATTTGAACGTAGAGCCTATCACACCCGATCATCACGTGGTGTCTCAGCACGAAGAACTTTCGCAACGGTGCATACTCAGGGAGAACACTTCTTGATTATTAGTGAGAGATCATCTTAAAATGCTACCATCAATCAAAGCAAGATAAGATGCATAAAGGATAAACATCACATGCAATCAATATAAGTGATATGATATGGCTATCATCATCTTGTGCTTGTGATCTCCATCTTCGAAGCACCGTCGTTATCACCATCGTCACCGGCGGGACACCTTGGTCTCCATCGTAGCATCATTGTCGTTACGCCATCTATTGCTTCTACGACTATCGCTACCGTTTAGTGATAAAGTAAAGCAATTACAGGGCGTTTGCATTTCATACAATAAAGCAACAACCATATGGCTCCTGCCAGTTGCCGATAACTTCGGTTACAAAACATGATCATCTCATACAATAAAGTATAGCATCACGTCTTGACCATATCACATCACAACATGCCCTGCAAAAACAAGTTAGACGTCCTCTACTTTGTTGGTGCAAATTTTACGTGGCTGCTACCGGCTTTAGCAAGAACCGTTCTTACCTACGCATCAAAACCACAATGATAGTTCGTCAAGTTAAGCTATTTTAACCTTCGCAAGGACCGGGCGTAGCCACACTCGATTCAGCTAAAGTAAGAGAGACAGACACCCGCCAGTCACCTTTAAGCACGAGTGCTCGTAACGGTTAAACCAGTCTCGCGTAAGCGTACGCGTAATGTCGGTCCGAGCCGCTTCATCTCACAATACCGCTGAACCAAAGTATGACATGCTGGTAAGCAGTATGACTTGTATCGCCCACAACTCACTTGTGTTCTACTCGTGCGTATGACATCTACGCATAAAACCAGGCTCGGATGCCACTGTTGGGGAACGTAGTAATTTCAAAAAAAATTCCTATGCACACGCAAGATCATGGTGATGCATAGAAACGAGAGGGGAGAGTAATGTCCACGTACCCTTGTAGACCGTAAGCAGAAGCGTTATGACAACGCGGTTGATGTAGTCGTACGTCTTCACGATCCGACCGATCCAAGTACCGAACGTACGAAACCTTCGAGTTCAGCACACGTTCAGCTCGATGACGATCCCCGGACTCCGATCCAGCAAAGTGTCGGGGATGAGTTCCGTCATCACGACGGCGCGGTGACGATGATGATGTTCTACCGGCGCCGGGCTTCGCCTAAACTCCGCGATGATATGACTGAGGTGGAATATGGTGGAGGGGGGCACCGCACACGGCTAAGGAACGATCACGTAGATCAACTTGTGTGTCCTAGGGTACCCCCCTGCCCCCGTATATAAAGGAGGGAGGGGGAGGTACGGCCGGCCCCCAAGGGGTGCGCCTGGAGGAGTCCTACTCCCGCCGGGAGTAGGACTCCCCCCTCTTGCCTTGGTGGAGAAGGAAAGGGGGGAGGGGAAAGA